>NC_081554.1:17340359-17575359 GCF_963082655.1 Stomoxys calcitrans | reverse complement strand
CTTGTTATTGATGTAGGTCATTGGAGATTGCAAAAGGATCATATGACAGGATACTCGTACGCAACGGTATTAGGGAACAGTGAGGTTGATCGAGTGCCCACCATTATGGAATATATGGTTAAGGGATACTTGAGGAGCTTTCAAGCATTTAAGTCATCAGAACCTGATGGAATACTTCCTGGGTAACTGTAAAGACTAGAGGCCCTTCTGGTCGATATATTCACAGTGCGCCTGGGACTTGTATATACTCTGAAGGCCTTTACTGGAGGCAATTTATGCGGCATCAAAGGCCTATAGCCCTAAAAGACTCAAGTCCTTTCTATTTAAGACAATGGAGCGTATATTGGATACGATAATAGAGAGTAGGACATCAAGCGAATTATTCCGATACAAGCAGCATGCTTTATCAAGGGAAGGCCAATGGAGACAGCCCTGCACGAGGATGTGCATAAGATAGAATAATCCTTTAATGCCAAGATGTACACGTAGCAATATGAGGACCCAGGATTAAATTAGCCTTAAACCAGAAATGGATGGACTAGGTTCTTAG
Organism: Stomoxys calcitrans; assembly: GCF_963082655.1. Lineage (NCBI taxonomy): Eukaryota > Metazoa > Arthropoda > Insecta > Diptera > Muscidae > Stomoxys > Stomoxys calcitrans. The sequence continues at coordinate 17,574,809 of NC_081554.1, read as the reverse complement.
AGATTAGATAAACCATATGCTAATGAACAGATGGACAAATTATGGGTCCCATTACATAAAGTTAAGGGAGAAAATGACACAGGGCACTCAATTGCCGGATTTTTAAAGCCACTCCTATTGGTGACCGTCATAAAGAACCTAATACGGATTCTGACTGAGAAGAGATTTGAACCCGCACACGATGTTTTAATGCTTCAAAGGGGTTTGGATCAGAATCTGCTATGCAGAAGATGGAGATGGCATGCAACTGGGCTAGACCTATGGGTCTGAGTGTTAGCATAGAGAAGACTGAAATTTACCTTTCCATGAGGAAGAAGGCCCAATTTGACGAGCCACGTCCTTTTCCAACAGAACGACAATATTAAATACTAAGGAGTAATATTGGACAGGAAACTGAACTGAAAATGTCACATTCACGAGCATGGAGAAAATTCTTACACATGTTGGCCACTTTTTAGCGGGCCGCATGCTTCAAATGGTGCCTGAATCCAAGGATAGTCCATTAGAACTACAGGAGCGTGATTAGACCAATACTAACTAAAGCTTCAGTAGTTTGATGAACTGCGATGAAAAAAAAGTGCAACATTAAGACAATACAACATATTCAGAGAAAATGTTGTCATGGCATAGACGAGGCGATGAGAACCTGGCGTACTATGGCACTGGAGATTATTAAGATATCCGACCAATAGAGATGCAAATTTGTTCATGAACGTTAAGAAACAGGGACAAACTTCTCAAATATCAATGAGTGCTACCCGATGAAAGTTTTAGGTCAAGGATGAGGGGCCTTCTTTTAATAGCCAAGTCCGAACGGTGGGCGTTCAGCGTCATAGGCAGACATGCAAACCCCTGCGCTACGGCGACCCCGAAATAGACATGGCAAAATATCGATGGCACTATCGTTATTTAGTGTTTATCTGAATATCGATTGATATTTTTCCTATCGATACTATTGGCAAAGTCAAGTTTTTTTTTCCAAAATTGAACAAAAATAAGTGTTTCGACATTGAATGTCTCCTTTAAGAGGCATAAAGCCTATAGAGGGCGGTATTTTCATACGATTGGGCTGATCTTTTGTACATGCCTTCCAACTGACTTTATAAAATTTGGCTTTATTAGGTCTGTGTATTGAAATTGCTTCTATATAAATCGATCTCCTGATTTTACTTTTTATTTCCGTTTGAATAGAAATATCGATGGGAGAATAGCCAGAGAATAGGAACAGGTGCATGGATTGCAAGAGATTTCGGATTGGATACCTGAGAGAGTCCGCTCTAACTTGTCTTCTAAAAAATCGATAAATACCGATTTTTACTTATCAAATACTTACTTTATGTTAAAAATCGATAAATACCAATTTTGTTTTTGTCAAAAGTCGAAAAAGCTTATTTTTTGTAAAAAAAAGATAAATTCCTTTTTTTAGTAAAAATCGATATATACCGGTTCTTTTGTAAAAAAGTACATGCCATTTCATCCCTTCTTCAGCAGTATTTTTCGATGAATTACCCAGTCAATCATCAATGTTATGAGCTATTGCTCATAACTTCGAAGAAAGCTGTCAATAATAATTTTGAACACTTTTTGATTTCCATACAGCTCCGCTATTTGCGGAGAGACTGTATAAGTTTTATTGTTGTTGCGTATATGCAGCCAACATCGTCGTACGCCACGTATCATCTTTGTTTCTTTGGTTTTTGTTGATCTGTTTCTTTCATTGAAGCAAAAATTAAATTTTGCTATAATGTAAAGCATTTTGTATATTGACGAAATAATTTTGGTAAAAAATCCATACATATTTTTATCAAAAGGCGATAGATAGCAAAAGAGTGTATGAATACCAATTTTTGTAAATGTGGTAAAAAACGGAATTTCTTGTAAAAAATCGATATATACCGATTTTTTTTCAAAAATTTATTTATATACAGAATTGTCGTATAAAGTAGATTTTTGTGAATAAGCCGGTAAATACCGATTAAAAAAAACGATTAAGAATTGAAATTTTTCTTTTTACAAATCGATAAAAAATGATTTGTTGTAACAAGCCAAAAAACAGTTTATTGTAAAAAAATCGATAAACGCCGATTTTTTGGTAAGGTAATCGATAAATAAAGACTTTTTATAAAAACCGATAACTTCTTGTAAAAATCGAAAAAAATAGTTTATGGTAAAAAATCGATAAATTCCGTGTTTTTGTAAAAAATCGATTAATACAGACTTTCTCTACAAATCGATAAATATCGATTTTTTGTATGAAAAGAAAAAATTTTATAATTTTTTTTTGACGCATGAACCCCGATTCCCTTGCATGATTTAGATGACATCGCATTTTTTTGATTATTTTAAGTCATAGTCATTTTTTAACGAACAAATTTAAGAAAAAAAATTAAGTAATATTTTAAATTTTTGAAAAAAGTAAAAAAATTTTTATGATTTCTTAAGCCACTATCTTTTTACGGCAAAAAATTATATTCATAATATTTTATGACGTTCAGCGGAAATGCCTTTGAGATAAATTCTTACATCTAGTTAAAAGTAGTAGGACTACCGCCATACATGTATTTTTTAAATATAGGTTAGGTTAGGTAAAAGTGGCAGTCCTTTGCAGACTCACTTAGACAATTTTAAGTACATTGTGATATTGCAGTAGCGACAGACCAAGGCTTCTGGCGGGAAACGAAACCATAAAATCCACAAGCTACTTAAACGGTTTCCAGAAATCTCACTCCCAAGAATTTTCAGAGAATAATTTTTTATTTGGATTGATGAGGTTTATAAACATTATTGACTTTTGACAAACCAATTTTTGTCCCAAAATGACTTTATCTGAGAAGACAAATTTTATGAAACTAGTTTCAATCGTTCACTTTATGCCAGTCGAAACTGCATTGGGATACCTCTTTCCTAACTTGACTGCTTTATGGGTATTTTTCTACCCATTCGAGACTTTTACATCGTTCAATCCAAGTTTTTTGGGCCTTTCTCTTGCGAAGAGTTCATGCTCTGGCTTGTTACTGAAATGATGTAGATCGAGCCATATGGAGTTTAAATCACTCTCTTATATTTCAGCACGGTCTGTGTCTATTGCGCTAATGAGGATTTGACTATCCGTGGGTACATTTTCGCACACTTTCGCAGACAATGGTCTTCCCCCATTCCTACGCTATTGTTTGGAAACCATTCTCTTATATTTTTACTCCCTCTCAATTATTTTAACTTTCATTCATTTGTATGAGTATAAGAGAGTTTTTCTGCCCTAAATGTCTAAGTTTGTCTCTCTCTCTCTCTCTCTTTCCTACTCTATGACTGTTTGACATTTTCCCTTCAAGCAATAAACTCCCACAAAAGCTTTTGTTCTGCCCCCATTTTCCTTTGGTACAGTACGTGGGCGTCATGTTGCGTGCTGTCTAAGAAAAGCTTTTCTTATCCTGTTAACTTTTGAAAGCTCTTGGCCAACATTCCAATCGTTCAAACGAATACCTTATGAATGAGTTAACTGCGAAGCAACTCAAAAACGAAGCTACCTCCTGTTGCTTCGTTAGTCAAGCAACTTGTTGTTGCCTCTTCGTGTGTTCTAAAGGGAGAGCTTTTGTGGAACTTCCAAGCATTGGAAAGGCTAATCGTTTGTGGACACTGTGTGTGTGTGTGTCTGTGTGTGAGGCTAGCGAAGATGGTTTTTGGGTTTCGTTGCTGGCACTACCTGATGCTTGAAATCAGTTCAACCTGGTGAGCACAGACTGCATGTGGTGTAGAGCGGTTAAATAGGAGTGCCCCAGCAACCAAAGTATCCACTTTCTTCTTCTTTCTTTCTTCAACAAATTCCTTCCCATTACTTCTCGCAAACCCAGAAATTACCTCGAGAACGACTTCTTCGGCAACCATTAGACATCTACAGCATCCTATTAACGGCCAGTAACCAATCAACCATTGGAGCAACATCAACAAACAAAATTCTTCCAAGATAACAAAGGCAGTGAAGGCATCAACAGAGGCTAACGATATTCAACGAAGCCAAAGATTGTTGTGCTTGTGTGTGTGTTAGTAAGGGAATTGCGGAGCTGTGATTCGTTAACACCCAACTCCCAATAAGTCATACATCGGTGTAAGGACTTAGTTAAAGGAGCCTTAGTGTTTGTGTCTATGTGAGATTTGCAGATAGAGTTTAGTGTGTGCCAATCTCTAAGAGGACTAGACACAGTGTCAATTGTGCGTGTGACCCTTAGTGACAATTCATACGAGATTACCCAGCAAGCAATCAAGTCGCGCTGACAAAGTCCCCACCATCTTTACTTTCCTGAATATCCCAACAGCATTACTCTCCATTACTAAACGACCTTTAGCCAGTCCGTTAGTCATTCGTTGTCCATTAGCATATGGCAACGTCAAGTGATGTCAATATGAGCAGCCGCCTCCATCTGTGTCCCACACGTATTCATCATCATTGCAGGGTAAGTGTTACATGTAAATGATGTGCTGCACATCTTTTCATTTTGTGTGATTTGGTAAGATTTGTTTTTTGAACTTGCTAGTCTTTAGTCCCAAATGGGTTATTCGTTTTCTTCCATATTGTATAATGGCTGTGTCATTTCTATGTAAGCCACAGCTGGGACAGCTGCTACAGTCATTTATCTGTAATTAATTTCTCTATCTATTGATAACCTGCAGAGGCCCATGCAAAGAATCCAAGGTAGTTGATTATCTACCTTTCACCTGTGTTTTTTGTTGCTTCTTTTTTTTGCTTCCGTTGAAAAAGTGAACCATATGGATGAATGTTGCCTAGTGAACATGTGTCCATATGGGACAAGGGATTGAAAATCGATTTTCAAATTGATATTAGAAAATAATTTGAGAAAAGTGGAAAAAAGAGAAATATGAAATTGTGCTAAATGGAAATTGTGATAAAAGAGATATTATATTGTCTGAATTTTCATTTGTAAAGCAGTATTTTTTTAGTTTTATAAACATTACTGCATATTTTTAGGGGCATGGACATTTCTTTAAAAATTTTATTGTATTTTAGTATATGTTCCTTATAGTTTATGAAGCATAACTAATTCATAGCTAATTTCAAGCAACGGAGTCTTTTAAATGTTTGGCCCATATATTTCCAAGACTTAAATGTCTAAAATTTGTTACCATTTTGCCATTTGGAACATATCGGGTTTTTTTTTAAGTAAAACAACTCATATAATTCATGTTATGGTCATGAATTTTTATAAAATAGAGAGACTAACAAGCCTATTCATTATTAGCAAGTCTTTTCCTTAAAAAACACCCCCTTACTTTATGTTAAATATTCTTAGAAGATGCTAGCCTATAAGTATACCCCAAAAATTTTCAAGTCATCTAAAAATCAGCTTTTAACAAAAGTTCTAGTTCACGTATTCTTACAACGAAAGATTTTGTTTGCTTTATAACTGGAAATCTTGCCAGTTGCTATAAACTCGAGTTGAAAAATCGGAAGATCGGATTATAGGAAACTATATCAGATTATAAGCCGATTCAGACTATACTTGGTATAGATTTTGGCAGTTATAGAACTCATTTAAAAAATAAATCGGTCAAGTTTTTGGGCCCTCTAGCGTCTCATCGATTAGCCTCTCATCCGTCTATTAGCCTAGCAAGTATTCCTATGAAGATGGATCGCTGGATTCGACTCCTGGTGGCTACATTCAAAAAATTGTCAGCAGTGGCTATCCTCTTATGCTGGCGACATTTGTAGCCATTTGCAGCCATGGAAAAAAACATCTCTCGACATGTCTTTCGGCCTTGGGTTTAAAAATAAGATTCTTTATCATTGAGATTAAACATGAATCGGACATCACCCATTGATATTTGAGACATTTACCCCTGTTCCTTGATGAAATCGTATGAAAATTAAAAAATTTTACCTTCCAATCGGACTCTCTATATGATATCTTGAGCCCTTAAAAGACGTATCCTTTTGTCATATTTTCCTGTTTTTTTATGACAAATTCTTTTATGACCTCCAACATTTACGCTAAAGGCAAACATTTTAGAATTTTTAAAGTTTTTGCATATTTTTAAGGAGCGTGCACAAACATTTTCAACAACTATAACCTCCGTGGTGCAGAACTAAGCATGTTCGCCCATGGCGCTAAACGCCTGGGTTCAAATCCTGTGGAGAAAATCCAAACAACATTTCAGCAGTGGTTATAACCGCAGACGACATTTGTGAGGTAATGAAAGGCAATGAAAAGTATGCCCCTTTTAATTGAGCTTTAATTATAAATGAGAGGTACAGTAGACAGCAGTTATAAGAAAGTTCAAAAAACTCCAACTTTTAATACAGATTTATTGCATATAAGAAACTAGTTTCCTATACAGATTTATTGCATATAAGAAACTAGTTTCTTATACAGATACATTCGGATATAAGAATATTTTTTGTACGAGTAATATTTAAACAGCATAAGCACGTAGGGTTCGAATAGATGTGTGAAAGTTTCATCACTGCACTACGAATATCCACATGCCAACCAGTCCAGCCAGTAAACAGTTGGCATCATCATCTGGATCAGTATCTAACTTTAAAAGCCAATTTTGACTCTGCAGTTCCATTTTACGCAAAATTCTATGAAAAGTAATTATTAATGCATTGTGCTCTCAAATACTGATTACTGAACTAGTATTAGGTACTGCTGATAGGTGTCAGTTTAAAAAATGATCGTGCTTCTTGCTTGCGGGAAAGAATTTGCACCACCAAAAATTCACATGCCACTGATAGATTCGCAAGTCCAGCTTCGCGTACCCCAGCTGGCAAATTTCTTTTGTTATTTTTTCTTTGAACTAATTTTAGAAAATTTTTTATGTATATCTCATTAAAATTTTTTTTAAAAGTGATTTCTATAATTTTTTAATTTTATTTAATTGAGAAACTTATTGCTGTGCATTAATGCTTATTGCGATGTTCAATCATAAACAAAGTGATGTTGGTAGGCTAGAGGATGCGTGGAAGACTTCCAAACATAAGAAGAGGAGTTCAAATCTCCTCGTCGACCGATGATAAAACTTAAAAAGTGTTTAAGTAGAAAGAAATAAAAATAAAAAAATATTTTTTCAAACATTAGCAGAAGTACTAGTTCCAGGGTGAACTGGTTACTCCAATGACAAACCCTCTGGCCTTCACCGCCAAATCGTCTGCCCTTTCATTTCCCCCTACTCCGTTATAGCCCGGCACTCAAACGATGCGGTTTTGCCATCCTCAGAGAAGGCGTTTAACCTAAGGAAAGCAAAAACTTCTCCCCAAAAAGGTATCGCTCAGCGGCATGCCACTCGGACTTGGCTATAAAAAAGAGACCCATATCATGGAGCTTAAACTTGATGTTCGATATAATTTTAATAATCGAAAATTTTTTCTTAAAACAAAACATTTTGCACAATTTTCTTTATTTTTTAAATTTCTTTTGAAACTAAATTTTATATAATTTGAGCTTCTAGAGGTCGCAATTCCTATTCGATTTGGCTGAAATTTTGCATGACGTATTTTATTCTTACTTTCAACAACTGTCACTTAAGGTTCAAATCGGTTCATAACCTGATATAGCTGCCATATAAACCGATCTGGGATCTTGACTTCTTGAGCCTCTAGAGGTCGCAATTATTATCCGATTTGCCTGAAATTTTGTATGACGGATCATCTCATGACCATCAACATATGTGTTTATTGTGGTCTGAATCAGTCTATAGCCCGATACAGCTCCCATATAAATCGATCTCTCTATTTTAGTTCTTGAGCCCGCAAAGGGCGCAATTCTTATTCGAATTGGCTGACATTTTACACAGGTCTCCAAAATATAATTAAATTGTGGTCCAAACCGGACCATATCTTGATATTGCTCTAATAGCAGAGCAAATCTTTTCTTATATCCTTTTTTGCCTAAGAAGAGATGCCGGGAAAAGAACTCGACAACCAGAAGATACATACTTTACAAGGTCGGAAATCAGTAGGTCGATTTGTTGCAAACAAAATGACGATATGTTAAGTGATACCAATTTTCAATGGTGGGTCATTAGTGCGTATGATTGTTATTAATTTTGGAAATACTCTAAAGAAATCGCTTCAAATCTTATAAATATTGATTGTTTTAAAACTATATACCACATTTCAGTAGTTCATCAGCAGGCAAATATTTCGTGAATAAAATTATGACAATTCATTAAAATGCCATAGAGCATTTTAATAAACTTCGTCCGTCCGTCTGTGAGAAATTGAAAAGTATTCAAACAAAAATATTTTAGAATTTATTGTCTTTGGATCTTAAAGCTAATAAATTTATACCCACCATCATAGGATAGGGGTATACTAATCTAGTCATTCCGTTTGTAACACCACAAAATATTGATCTAGGACCCCATAAATTATATATATTCTTGATCGTCTCGACATTCTAAGTCGATCTAGCCATGTCCCTCTGTCGAAATCACGATAGCGGTCGAATGCGTAAAAATAGCCTCTTGAAATTTTGCACAGATACTTAATATAGATGTTGATCATTGGGGATTGCAAATGGGCCATATCGGTTCAGATTAAGATATAGCTTTCATATAAACCGATCTCCCGAATATACTTCTTCAGCCCCTCGAAACAGCAACTTTTATCCGATTTGGCTGAAACTGTTCTGAGTTACGGTCTAAATCGGTCTATAACCTGATATAATTCCCATATAAACCGATCTCCAGATTTGACTTCACGAGCCCTTACAAGCCGCAATTTTTGTTCGATTTGGCTGAAATTTTGCATGTGGTGTTCTGTTGTGACTTCCAACAACTGTAATAAGTACGGTTCAAGTCGGTCTATAACCTGATATAGTTCCCACATAAACCGATCTCCAGATTTGACTTCTCCGTCCGCCTGTCGTTCAAAATGATAATTCATAATGAATTTGAAGAATTGCGAACAGATTTGCAAACCAAGTTTTTAATCAGATTTGTGACAAAATCGACTACATTTTTGTGTCATTGTCCAACTTTTAGTCAAAAGGTATAGGAACTTTGAAAACAAAAGGAACAAAAAGTATTTTTGTCTGCCGAACCTGCCAGTCGCTATGCTGTAGGTCAATATGGCCTAAGTACAATAAGCACTTGCAGTGATATTCAATGTTAAAGTGCACAAAAAAGAGATTGGCAATGTTGATGTTCTTAGCATTGGTGATTAGTTTGTATCGGAAAAGTGTAGAGTATGGCTTACTTAGGGAGCTTACTGCGCTAAGAAGAGCTAGAGGACTTATTGAACCTGTTTCAAAACAAAAGCGTGCTATACACCGTACTCAATAGTCGTTGGGTATGTAGAGCTGCTTTATCAATTTGACAAAGGTGTTGATAAAGATACGTGGCGCATCAGAAATCGCAATCCACCGTGCCGGTCAAAGTGTTTTTGAAAACGGCGCACAATTGCCTAGCTTTTATAAGTTCTTTGCTACGCTATTCTTTGAATATAAAGCATTGAATATGATTTCGAGCTGCAATATGTTTGAAAAATTTTAGAACTTTTTGTCTTAAAAGGTATTTTCAAGTGTTGTCTTTGTGGAAGAATTTTGGCGTTTAGACGTTTCAAATTGGCTTCTAGTTAGTTTTATAAATGGGACATTTAGTGAATTCGTTTAAAGCGAATTATAAATACGTAACTTTTTCTTATCCCGTTTTGGGTTTTACCCAAACATACTTACATACTGAGTTGACTGTAACAGATCGTTTTATCCATTGGCTGAACTCAAAATCGATGTTCAATCTCCTCACTATTATGAAAAACCTCTTCATCTCTCAAGAACTCAGCATGTGTTCTCTTGTATCATTCTTGCTGACACCTATGTATCCTGTAATCTCTTCCATCAGTTTTTCTAAGACTTTACACTACAAGCGGTATCCTTGTCTGCAATCTGCTTTGGTATTATAATGGCCTGCATCTGTTACCAGATCTCCTTCTTTGTTTTCTCCGAAAGCTTGTTTCAAAGCCATTGGTTTAAAGCCTAATCCTTTGATAGAATTTCTTGACTTCATTCTGGCTACTGAACATCTCGATTTGCTATTTATGGGTTTTTTTCCTACCCATTTGGTGCCAAGGAGTTATAACTTTTTCTGCCTCGATTTAGTCCCTCATTGCAAGCCAATTACCCCTAAGTTAAACAAAAATATGTGAATTTACAATTTTTCAATATTAGAGAGACCTCTTGGTCCCTTAATAGATGTTGCCGATGTTTTTCCACACACATGGCCTCATGTACAAACACCCACTCACACATGTAATTGATGTAACTGCATTTTAATTTTTACAACAAATAGAATAATTTTATTACACACCAGAGCGTACTTTTTAAGGATATCCTTTTGATAACAACAAATAAAATAGTATATGCTAAAGTTCTTCTATATAGGGATCTGAATTTGTGCAAGTGTGCGCATTTGTGTGGGTGTATGTGTGAGAAAAAGTGTATGTTTTTTCCGATTTTTAATTGGAAAAATGTATCTCTGTCGGTTTGTTTTCCGTTTTACATGTTGTCACTTTGTGTTGTTGTAACAAGTGTTATTGCATTTTGTTTTCTCTGTTGTTACTATTTTTGTTATTGTTGTGAAACAATAACAATTGTTTGTTATCGGTGTTATTATCATTGCCGTTGCCATTTCCTTGTTAAGGGCAACACAAATAAAAACACACGGCAAGAGTAAAAATTGCAGTGGCAGCAATAGCAGCAGCAGCATTACAATACAAATACTAAAAGATGGTGTGAGGGCAAGGACCTGGGTTGCGGAATACTATTTTTATACCCACCACCGACGGATGGGGGTATATTCATTTTGTCATTCCGTTTGCAACACATCGAAATGTCCATATCCGACCCTATAACGTATATATATTCTTGATCAGCGTAAAAAAAGACGATCTAGCCATATCCGTCCGTCCGTCTGTCTGTTGAAATCACGCTACAGTCTTTCAAAATAGAGATATTGAGCTGAAACTTTGCACAGATTCTTTTTTTGTCCATAAGCAGGTTAAGTTCGAAGATGGGCTATATCGGACTATATCTTGATATAGCCCCCATATAGACCGATCCGCCGATTTGGGGTCCTAGGGCCATAAAAGCGACATTTATAATCAGATTTCGCTGACATTTGGCATAGTGAGTTGTGTTAGGCCCCTCGATATACTTCTTAAAGATGGCCCAGATCGGTTCAGAATAGGATATCTGTCATATAGACAGATCTCTCGATTTAAGGTTTTGGGCCCATAAAAGGCGCATTTATTCTCCGATTTCGCCGAAACAGTGGGACAGTGAGTTGCGTTAGGCCCCTCGATATGCTTCTTAAAAATGGCCCAAATCGGTCCAGATTAGGATATAGCTGTCATATAGACCGATCTCTTCAATAACTTTCTGCAATTTGGCTCCGATCGGTTCAGATTTGGACATAGCTGTCATATTGACCGATCTCTCGATTTAAGGTTTTGGACCCATAAAAGGTGCATTTATTGTGCGATTTCGCCCAAAATTTAGAACAGTGAGTTGTGTTAAGCCCTTCGACAGCTCTCTTCAATTTGGCCCAGATCGGTTCAGATTTGGATGAAGCTGCCATATAGACTGATCTCTCGATTTACCGTCTTGGCCCCATAAAAAGCACATTTGTAATCCGATTTCGATCAAATGTAGAACAGTGACTTCTGTTAGGCTTTTCGAAATCCGTGTAGTATGTGGTTCAGATCGGTCTATATTTCGATATGGCTACCAAAAAGACCAATATTTTGTTCTACAAAATTGAATAATCACGTGTACTTATTAGACTTCTCATGCGAATTTGGTCTAAATCGGACATTACTTCGATAAAGCTGCTATGGATGCATAAATTATGCACTTTTTACCGGATTATGACGAAAGAATAAAACTTAATTTTTATTCTTTTTTATTTTGTTAATTTTACAGTTACCTAATTTTATTTTATTTTATTTTATTTTATTTTATTTTATTTTATTTTATTTTATTTTATTTTATTTTATTTTATTTTATTTTATTTTATTTTATTTTATTTTATTTTATTTTATTTTATTTTATTTTATTTTATTTTATTTTATTTTATTTTATTTTATTTTATTTTATTTTATTTTATTTTATTTTATTTTATTTTATTTTATTTTATTTTATTTTATTTTATTTATTTTATTTTATTTTATTTTATTTTATTTTAATTTATTCATTTTATTTTATTTTAATTTATTTTATTTTATTTTATTTTATTTTATTTTATTTTATTTTATTTTATTTTATTTTATTTTATTTTATTTTATTTTATTTTATTTTATTTTATTTAAATTTATTTTATTTTTTATTTTATTTCATTTTGATTTACTTTATTTTATTTTATTTTATTTTATTTTATTTTATTTTATTTTATTTTATTTTATTTTATTTTATTTTATTTTATTTTATTTTATTTCATTCTATTTTATTTTATTTTATTTTATATTATTTCATTTTATTTTATTTTTTTATATTATTTTATTTAATTTTATTTTATTTCATTTACTTTATTTAACATTTTTGTGTTTTTAATTCTTTAAAATTTTCACCAAGGCCACACTGGTATTAACTATCAGTTGCTGTTGAGCTATTAATTATTGTGTTGAGCTCAATATTCAGCCCAAATGAATTCTTGGAAGGTAGGTTCTTGGAAGTGTGCACTCTGCCTGTGGGTGTATCTGATAGTTGTTACTTGGTAGTTGGCATCTATAAGCGCTTTAGAGAAGGGGGCGTTCGGGCGTGGTTCCTGTTGAAATATCCTGCCATCCAATGTCAGAGGAGCTTGCTGAGTTCCCTGAAGCACAATTTTGGCTACCATGGCGATTTTGTAAATATTTATGTTTGTATGCATGCCTGCTCACATGTGAATATGTCAGGGTGTGGGTGTTTGTAGCCATTCACTGACTACCTTTGAATAAGTCTTCGATGTAGACGATGTTCTGCCATATCTTCGTCGATGGTGCATAGCTACGAGTACATGTGGGAGGTAACCCAGTACACTCAGTATCCTTTTGTATCAACCTTTGCTTGCCAAATGTAGAATTCCCAAAAGTACAGTTATTCATTTTTGATGAGAAGAGAACGAGAAAGGAAGTCCTCCTCATTCGATGCACATTTCCAAAGCAAGTAAGTGGGCCAAAAGAAATGCAAGTTAACGAGGAAAAAACGCATGTCCATCACCGTCGCAGATATTTTAGATGAGTGTTTGGCCTAGAGAACTTTGAAGACCATCACCATCATTCATTCACTCTAACTGCGTTTAGTAATTATGACCGCAATAAAACTTCATAGTATCTACACCTACAACTACCTACACGTAAGCACTCGCATTCGCATACTGCTACAGTCCTATTTGCAAGAAGCTTATTAAGCTTTGCTAGGTGAATCCTAAACGTTATGTGTGAAGGCATACAAAGTGTGCATCACCATTGCTACCATCAATTTCATTAAGGACATGGCTTTCCAGAAAAATGCAATTATCAGTAATGGTTTTGGTAGTAATGTTAGTAGTAGTAGCGAAATTGTAGAAAAATTATTAATGAGAAGTGACTTCACCAAGACCCTAGAAGCCTCAGATTACATGTGGCCCACATGCAAATTTGGCTACGATCATTCCCTAAAGAACAGCGGGAAGAATTTCGTATATTAATGAGTAATGTTCAATGGAAAATTTAAGTCAACTATAAGGCAAATCCCTTATAGCCGAGCTGAGCTCAGCTGAGAGATACTTCTTTGCAGAGAATTTAAATATGGCAAAATACCTCATAAAATATAAATTTAATCAAATAGAATTTTTGATAAAATAAAATAAAACAAAAATAAAATAAAATAAAATAAAACAATATAAAATAAAATAAAATAAAATAAAATAAAATAAAATAAAATAAAATAAAATAAAATAAAATAAAATAAAATAAAATAAAATAAAATAAAATAAAATAAAATAAAATAAAATAAAATAAAATAAAATAATATAAAATAAAATAAAATAAAAAAAAAAAAATAAAATAAAATAAAATAATTTATATGGGAGCTGTACCAAGCTATTGATCGATTCAGACTCTATAAGACACGTATGTTGAAGGTCACGCCGTTGTACAAAATTTCAAATCGGATGAGAACTGTGCCCTCTAGAGGCTCATGAAGATCGTTTATATGGCAGCTATTGTATATCAAGTTATGTACCGATTTGCGCCATACTTACCACACTTGTTGGAAGTTATAACAGAACACCTTATGGAAATTTTCAGCCAAATCGGATGAGAATTGCGCCCTATCGGCTCAAGAAGTCAAGACCCAAGATCGGTTTATACGACAACTATACCAGATTATGAACCGATTTGAATCGTACTTAACACAGTTGTTGGAAGTGATACCAAAACATTATGTGCAAAATTTCAGTCAAATCGGACGAGAATTGCGTTCTTTATAGGCTCAAGAGGTCAAGACCCAAGATCGGTTTATATGGCAGCTATATCAAAACATGGGCCGATTTGAACCATACTTAGCTCAATTGTTGGAAGTGGTACCAAAACACTACCTGCAAAATTTCAGTCAAATCGGATGAAAATTGCGCCCTCTAGAGGCTCAAGAAGTCAAGACCCAAGATCGGTTTATATGGGAGGTATATCAAAAATGGACAGATTTTGGCCCATTTACAATCCCAACCGACCTACACTAATGAAAAGTATTTGTGCAATCGGCTAGCGTTACTCCCTAGAAAGTTAGCGTGATTTCGACAGACAGACGGGCGGACATGGGCAGATTTACATAAAATTTCACGATGATCAAGAATATATATACTTTATTGGGTCTCAGACGAATATTTCGACACTTTTTTTTTTAAAGCAAGCTAAAAGTAACAGCTGATAACTGACAGAAGAAAGAATGCAATTACAGAGTCACAAGCTGTGAAAAAATTTGTCAACGCCGACTATATGAAAAATTCGCAATTACTTTTTGGGCAACCAATAGTATACCCCCATCCTATGGTGGAGGGTATAAAAATAAAATAATCAATAAATAAAACTAAATTTCGTGTCGGTGCCAGATAATCGGATACTTCATCTTTCAGTTATATTTAAGTTACAAGTAGTGTTCAACAGATGTCGTTGGTCAAAATGGGTCCAATCTTTTATAGCTATTTTCCGGAAGTTGGATATTTTAAATAGATACATTTATAAATAGATATATTTATAAATGTACAAACGTACTTTTTGTAGAAAATGTGGTAGTGGTTCCATTCCAATAAATACAACGCCATCTATGCATTCAAAATTTGCCCTAATCGACTTTTTTAACTCTTTAATCCTTTCGAATTGTTAGTCTTTGCCAGTACATGGAATAAAAGTGTGACAAACCCTTCCCCCTTCAGCTAGTCGAGCTACTTCTCGCTAAGAGCGCAATCTTGGCGGCATAGTTCCGAATAATATGGCGATTTCGTGGCTACCATGATGTAGGCTACTTTGTGGATAATAATAGTCCTTCCTCTTAACACACCCTTCAAGCATACTAGTCCTTTATATATCCCATTCAGTAAATTACACTGTACAGCTGTAACTGAGATTTCACTCTTAATTTTGTCACTGTTCGTAACGAAATTATCCATTTCGTTTCGTTTCCCCCCTTTATCCTCTTTTCTACTTGTCATCGTAATGTCCTTCTTTTCAGAACTTTCATAACTTATTTGTAAATGTAAATCTTATTATTCGATAATTAAAATTGGCAGTGTTTCATGCCACAAAGTTTGCTTAATTTAAGGACTATCCAAAGGCTTTGGCTTCCAAATTAAAGTTAAATTTTATATCAAATACAAAAGAAATGAAATAAAAGAGCGCTTAGAAATGCAGTTGTATACCGAATTCATGAAACTAAACCACATTTAAGTATAGAGACACTGACTTGAAAGAAGCATCTTTGGTATATCTATTGTGAGCTTAGCAAATCCCTAACTCACTACTGGTGTCATCCCGCTGTCCTCTTCTCTCGATTCGGCTGCGATGACTTTCTCATTGACTATGACGCTGTCTGAATCGGAAGCATCACCTTTACTTAAAGGCTGGAGACGAACTGAGCATCCCTCTGACTTACCCGTCTCTTCCTCATTTGTTAGTCTGACGACTGATTGTGCGCTTGAAGCATTACCTTCGGCTACAGGTGCCAAGAACAGATGGTCTGTGTGTCTTGGGAATTGTAAAGCGGACGAGCTTGCAAGACTAGGAACTACTTTACACATTCCAGGGAAACTGGAATCTGTGGCTATACCTCTAGAGACAAGTAAGGTAAGTATTCAGGACTAGGCCCGAAGGACAACTAATGATAGATGGTCACAAGTAGGGTGTTTTGAGCATTTCAAAACTATGTGGCCTAATCTAGACTTGAAGATGTCTACCGCTTTCCTGTCACTGGCTAGAACAGACATCTCAGTCATAGTGTCCGTCATGACGGGTCACTATCTAATCGGAAAACATGCTGACGGACTGAAGATTGTCAGTAACGACTTTTGCAGAAGCTGTGAGGAGATCGAAGAAGAAGAGACAGTAGAACACCTTCTGTGTGTGTGTCCCGCACTGGCAGTCAAAAGGAGTTCCATTTTAGGTTCTCATTTCTTTAAGAACCTGTCTGATTTAGCGGATGTGATCATTCGCAAGTTGTTGGGCTTTTTAAAGCGTTCTAGACGGTTCAACGGAAGGAACTAGAAGGCATCTTCCTTCTTCTGTTTCTGTGGTATCACAATGAACGAAATGGTCTAAGTGAGCCTGATGGCAGACTGCCACTTAAACCTCATCTAACCATGCTACGAACTAATGCCACCACTGCAGCTGTAGGGTCTCCGGAGTCCACTTTGAGCAAACTCCTGAAAGGCTTTAACATTTGCGTAATAGATAGTACCTTTTCCGAGATACCGATATTTCCCTATAAGGAGCGAAATAAAAAAAAATCCCGCTCCACTAAACGTTACTGTTTAAAATTTTTATACCCTCCACCATAGGATAGGGATATATTCATTTAGTCATTCCGTTTGCAACACATTGAAATATCCATTACCGATCCTATAAAGTATATATATATATATCGGATCGTCGTAAAATTCTAAGGCGATTTAGGATGTCCGTGTGTCTGTCCGTCTGTCTGTTGTAATCACTCGACTGCTTTCAAAAATTCAGATATTGAGCTGAAATTTGGCACAGATGCGAATATTTGGATATAGCTGCCATATGGACCGATCTGCTGATTTAGAGTCTAAAGCCCATAAAAGCTTTATTTATTATCTGAATCCACTGAAATTTGATGCATGAGTCTGTTTAAGCCACCCGAAATTCTACTCAAATATGGTTGAGATCGCACCACATTTGGATATAACGGCTATATAGACCGATCTGCAGGTTAAGGGTCTGAGATCCATAACAACTCCATTTATTACTCGATTCCATTAAAATTTTAAACAGTGAGTTTTTTTAAGCCTCTCGACATTCGACTCAAATATAGTTCAGATCGGACCATATTTGGATATAGCTGTCATATAGCCCGTTATGCCCGTTAAGTGTCTAAATCCCATAATAGCTGTCCGATTTCGCTGAAATTTCAATTAGCGAGTTGCTGAAGCCTCCCAAAATCTGACTCACAAATGGTTCAGATCGGAAGATATTTGGATGTAGCTGCCATATAAACCGATCTGCCGATTAAAGGTATAAAGCCCATAAAAGCTTTATTTATTTCCTGATTTCGTTTAAATTTGAAGATGTGAGTTTTTTTAGGATTCCCAACATCCGATCCTAACATAATCCTGATCAGACTGATTTAGAGCCTTAATCCCATTAAAACAGGTTTATTGCCTAATTTCGCTGAAACTGTAACTTGTAAAGAGTTCTCGGACTTGAGTCAAATATCATCTAGACCAGCCCTTATTTTGATATAACTACGGATATGGTAGTGGAGTTATAATAAACAAGTAAAAGCGTACTAAGTTCGGCCGGACCGAATATTATATACCCTCCACCTTGGATCGCATTGGTCCGATTCGGACCATAATCGAATTAAATGTTGGAGACCAGAGTAGAAGTCATTGTCTAAAATTTCAGTCAACTCGAATGAGAAGGCTATAGACTAATTCAGAAAATATTTACAATGTATGCTGAAGGTCATGGGAGAAGCCGTCGTACAAAATTTTAACCAAATTGGATAATAATAGCGCCCTCTATAGGCTTAAGATGTCAAGATTCCAGATCGGTTTATATAGCAGCTATGTCAGGTTTGGAACCGATTTGAACCATACTAAGGCCAGTTGTTGGAAACCCCTCATGCAAAATTTCAGCCAAATCGGATAAGAATTGCGCCCTCTAGCGGCTCAAGAAGTCAAGATTAAAGACCGGTTTATATAGCCGCGGATCAGGTTATGTACCAATTTTAACCATACTTGGCACAGGTATTGGAAGTCATAACGAAACACGTCATTCAAAATTTCAGCCAAATCAGATAATAATTGCGCCCCCTAGAGGCTAAAGAAGTCAAGACCCCAGATCAGTTTATATGTCAGCTACATCAGGTTATCAACCGATTTGAACCATACTTATAACAGTTATTGGAAACTAAAACACAACACTAAGTACAAAATTTCAGCCAATAGCCGCCATATAAACCGATCTCCCGATTAGGCTTCTTGGGCTTCTAGAGGGCGCAATATTTATTAAAAATGGTTGAAATTTTGGATATGTCGTTTTGGTATGACTTTCAATAACTGTTTCAAGTATGGTCTAAATCGGTTGATAACCCGATATAGCTGCCATATAAAACGATCTTGGGTCTTGACTTCGGGAGCTTCTAGAGGGCGCAATTCTTATCCGATTTGACCGAAATTTTGCTCCAAGTATTTTATTTTGATTTTCGATGACTGTGCCAATAATGGTCTAAATCAGTCCATATCCTGATATAGCTGCCATATAAACCGATCTCCCGATTAGACTTCTTGGGCTTCTAGAGAGCGCAATTCTTATCCAATATGGTTGAAAGTTTGCATATGTCGTTTTGGTATAACTTCCAACACCTTCGGTATATAACCTGATATAGCTGTCATATAACCGATCTCCCAGACATGGATTTTTTATTTTAATTTAAGAAATATATATTTTTTTTGATTTTTCAAAATCTTTATTTTATTTTTTTAAAGGGTTTTAATTTTTTTTTTGTTTAATTTAAAGTATTTTTTAAAGTAAAAAATATTTGCATGAAAATTTTGGGTTTGGCGTTATTCCTAAAACTTGTCAAGTATCATTTATCTAATGTTTCTATTTCTGCCATTCTCCTCACCTCATTTTTCATTGGGTTATTACATTTATCAAGGATAGTTCATAGTTTCCATTTCATTGTCATTTTGACTTTAGTCCAAAAAAAAAAAAAAAAAATAATAATAATAAGTTAATGTAATTTATAATGGCCATGGCCAACCATAAGCATTTTACTTGGACGCAACGATAATGTCTCCATGTCATTATGGAAATGGTAGACCGAATACAGTACCATGGGCTAGTTAATTATCCACAACAAAACCTGCCAGCAGGATTCACTCGATGAGTGTTGTTGCTGGGATGATGCCGATGACTGCGGCGATTATAATGACGAGGATGATGATGATGATGATGATGCTGATGACGATGATATTTACGCATGTCGGTCAGTCACGGCTTTGGATGATGGCTGTCTGTAATGCATTAATGGCATCATACTCAACGTATAGTGTAATTACTTTTTGTACATAGTATACCAGAGTATGTGTCCTAGGGGACTACAAAGGACAAGAGGGGTAAGAGGGGTAGTTGAAAAAACAAAACTAAAGCTTTTTATTAAATTAATAACCACAAAATATTCATCCTTAAAGGCATAAAATGATCCTTGTGGTTGTTTGTTAATGGGATGTGTTTTTTTTAATTTAAATGTAATGGGGAAAAGGAGGAATTTTTTTGCCTTAATGAATTTTGCTATCAGTGTTTATTTTATTTTTCACTTTCAATAAATATAGTTTCCTCTTTGACATTAAATGGAATGTAATCAATTGATAAAAATCGGTTTTTATTTGCTGTTGTCAGTGGCAAACAAAATGACAATGGCATTAACATTCTCTATGTTGCATGGCTTCATGCATTCATGCGTGAATATGCCACAATCAATAAATTATTAACTTTATAAACAGCCAAAGCCATACAAAGGAGTATACCATTTAATTTAAAACGTTAATGAGAATTTAAAGTACAAGTGTGCGTATGTGATTGTGAGGGGATTTAATTAACACACTCAAGGATATGAACCATCTATGAACATATACATTCAAATAATGGCCATACTAAAAACAAACGAAAGCTGTACAGTAACTACACTAAGTACTACCCAGTGATGACTTGGTTGGCTATCACAGAACCTTTTTCACAAGTAGAACTAAGTATGGACTTCGAAGCGCCTTGATCTTCTAGGCAAAATTGCAAATTTTGCCCATGAACATTGCACTAAGGAACAGGGGGCAAACTTCTCACATACCAATGAGTGCAATCCGATTCAAGTTTAAGCTTAATGATTAGGGGCCTCATTCTTATAGCCGAGTCCGAACGGCGTGCCGCAGTGCGACACCTCTTTGGAGAGAAGTTTTACATGGCATAGTACCTCACAAATGTTGCCAGCATTAGGAGGGGAAAACCACCGCTGAAAATTGTTTCGGATGGTCTCGACAGGATTCGAACCCAGGCGTTCAGCGTCATAGGCGGACTTGCTAACCTCTGCGCTACGGTGGCCTCCTTCTTTTTCTGGGCTCTTTCTCTAATTTCTAATACTTACTTACTTTACTTTAATAGGCTAAGACAGAACGTTTGTTCCACTAGCCGAACATAGAAAAGCGTTCCAAGCGCCTCGGTCTTCTGCGCTCATTCTAAAATCTCTGACACCCAATTTCTTGGTGTCTCCCACCACTTGATCTTCCCATCGGGCTTTTGGTTTTCCCGGTTTGCGTGTATCACCGTGTTTGCCTTCAAAATATTGGGTTGCCCAAAAAGTAATTGCGGATGTTTTATATAGTCGGCGTTGACAAATTTTTTCACAGCTTGTGACTCTGTAATTGCATTCTTTCTTCTGTCAGTTATCAGCTGTTACTTTTATCGTGTTCCCTTTCTTACCGGACGGACGTGTTTCTGGTTGCTGCGACAAAAACAAACATACATCACTGTTGGAGGCGTTTTGTTGTAAGTGGATGGTTGTTGTATTGGAGCTGGATTCCTCAGGAACACCCCTTCACTCAATTATAGACGTAAACGGCGGTGAGTGACACGCAATTTACAAATTAACTTCGTTTTAAATTAAACCCAAAGGCAATAAATTAATATAAAATCCACTGGAAGGAACAACAGAGACAAATATCACGGTCTGCCAGCAGTATACTTTGTCAATAAATTTGACGGTATCAGCTGTTCTCTTCTACCCAAATACTGGCTACGAGTTGCATTTACCCAACACCTTATTTAACAGGGTTGCATCTGAAAGTAGTTGTCGAGATCTATATCGGTTGGATAATGTAGTATAAATGGTGTGTGTCCTTGCTATACACTAGTACTGAATTATCGACGTGAGTCACCCGGTGTTAGATCAAATACACTATGAATACAGGGTCATTAACCCCCCGCAACAGCATTGGCTCTTTCCGCTTGAACAAATTACAAGAACTAGAAAAGATAAACGCCGAACTGTCTGAAAGGAATGAAAGATATGAAAGGCTTTGTGGTCAACTCCAAAGAGATGTTGAATCTTTAAAGTTCAAACTCAACAAGCAAACTGAATCATTTGAGACAGATGAAGAAGAGCTCCAACAAGAAATAGGTCGTTTTGATTCTCAACCTCCAAATTTTTCCGAAAACTGCAACAGTGCAGTAGCATCGCCCTACGAATGGCAAACAGTCAGACGAAACAAGCGAGCAAACGAAAGCCCAGAGCATGTTATTAATAATAACACCAAAAAACAAGCCACTACCCAAAAATATTGGTTGAGTAAGACTCCTCAAACTGCCAACCAATATGCGGATCTGGATAATGACGACGGGTCTCAACCCAACTCTAATCCGCCTCAAATTCTTTACAAACCTCCGCCTATATTTGTTGAGAAGGTTGCTAACATACAACCTTTAATATCCATGCTAAAACAAACTGTTCCAAACCAATTTGAAATAAAAACCCTGCGAAATGAACAGGTCAAGATAATGCCAAAAGACCACGAAACTTATAAAAAAATTATTGGTGAACTAGAAAAGAAAAACACTGAGTTCTTTACTTACAAACCAAAATCTGAAAGGGGATTTAAAGTAATCTTGCGAAATATGCACTCAACAGCAAATATAGACGACTTGAAAAACGAGCTCTCCCAACTTGGACATGAAGTCAAAAATATATGGAATATAAGAAGTCGTTATACAAAGGTTCCGCTTCCTCTGTTTGAGGTCGAATTGAGCACCAAGCCCAACAATAAAGATATATATTCCGTAACAAAACTTATGTCATGCGTTATTAGATTTGAGCCTCCGCGTCCTAAGAAAATAGTCCCTCAATGCTCAAACTGTCAACAATACGGCCATACAAAGTCATATTGCAAGAAAAAATCAGTCTGCATTAAGTGTGCTGGACACCATGAATCAAAATCATGCGAACGCAAAAACTGGGCAGACGAGGTAAAGTGCGCCTTATGTAATGGTAATCACCCAGCAAATTATAAAGGATGTTCAATTTATAAGCAAATTTACTCCCAACATTACCCCTCTCTTAGAAACACGAGAGAGAGTCAACAGCCTGAAACCCGAACTTTGACGACGAACCCCACATATTCAAGCGCTGCTAGAAGAACAGATTTTCCGCAAACCTCACAACAAAACACCCAAATTCAGCCACAAAATCTTCAAACGGATCGAAGTCCGCAAGTATCCGAAATACATGAAATGTTAAGCAATTTAGGAACACTTATGCAGCAGATGACAAGCCTTCTTATGAGTCTAACTTCAAAATTAACACAAATCTAATAATGAACTTTCTTAATATAGTGTTCTGGAATGCCAACGGTCTGGCACAACATACCTTAGAAGTGAAAAACTTTTTGTCTTCTAATCAAATAGACATACTTCTTGTGTCAGAGACACATTTTACCAGCAAGCATCACTTTTGTATCCCCCAATACGATTTTTACCACGTTATGCACCCATCTGGAATGGCACGTGGTGGTTCAGGAATCTTGATAAAGCAATCCATTAAGCATCACCAAGGAACCCACTACAGCTCCGATATAATTCAGGCAACAAACATCATAGTAGAAAGCATGCAAGGACCTTTAACAGTGTCATCAATCTATAGTCCACCAAAACATACCATCAAAAAAGAAAATTATATTAATTTCTTTAAGACATTAGGAAGCAAATTCATAGCTTGTGGAGACTACAATGCCAAGCACACAATATGGGGATCACGTCTTAATACGCCGAAAGGCCGACAGTTATACTGGGCTATAAAAGAACTTAATCTTCGGGTTATTTCACCATATTCTCCAACATATTGGCCGTCAGATCTGAATAAAACCCCAGATCTTATAGATTTCTGCGTTTCCAAAGGGATTTCGGCTGGCTCCGAAAAATGTTTTTCAAGCCACGATCTGTCTTCTGATCACACACCAGTCTTTCTATCATTGCACGCACAGCATATACCCCAAGATCAAAAATGTAAACTTCACAATAATAAGACTAACTGGCATTATTTTCGTTACCTAGTCAGCAAAACATTACATCAAAATTTACCTTTAAAATCAGATCAAGACATTTCTTACGCCGTAGACCACCTAGTGCAAACTATACAGAGCGCTTCATGGAACTCTACACCCAAGAAAAGTTTCATAGAATCATACAAATACCCTGCCTTTATACAGAGAAAAGTTAAAGAAAAGCGCAAGGCGAAAAAACGTTGGCAAAAAACAAAATCACCAGAGAACAAACGAAAACTTAATAAAGCAACTGCAGATTTGCAAAAGTTATTAAAATGCGTAGATAATAACCATATTGAACAAGAAATCCAAAATCTTGGGCCAACAAAGTCAACAGACTATTCTCTATGGAAAATCACGAAAAAACTCAAAAATGAGCCAAAAATCAATTACCCAATTCGAAAGTCTGGTAACTCGTGGACAAAAAGCAACTTAGAAAAAGCCTACACATTTGCCAATCATTTATACGATGTTTTCACCCCAAATAGCTCGGAAGAACCGCCCAAATGCTTGGAAACTTTCTTAAATGAACCTCATCAGCTTGACCTGCCAATAAAGAAAATTTCAAAAGCCGAAGTCTCACATGCAATAAAGATTCTAAAACCTGGTAAGGCTCCTGGCTATGACTTAATAACCCCTAAAATACTCAAAGAACTCCCTAAAGAAGGTACTGACTTCATTACGTTCATATTCAATGCCTGTTTAAAGCGCTGCTTCATTCCGCCCCAATGGAAAGTTGCCCAAGTCACAATGATCCAGAAACCTGGAAAACCATCCGATCAAGTCAAATCATATCGACCAATAAGCCTACTGCCAATAATTTCAAAGGTATTCGAATCTCTATTTCTTAAGAGATTAATGCCAATAATTGAGGAAAATAACTTGATACCAAATCATCAATTCGGATTTAGAAAGAATCACGGGACTACTGAACAAATCCACAGATTAGTGGAAACCATAAATTCTGCATTTGAATCAAAGCAGTACTGTACTTCCGCATTTTTAGACATCTCGCAAGCCTTTGACAAGGTATGGCATGAGGGTCTTCTCTACAAGGCAAGGAAACTTCTTCCAATAAATTACTATCTATTAATTAAATCATATATTCAAAAAAGAATGTTCTTCGTCCAAGAGGCCGATGAAATGAGTGATTTAAAATCTGTCAGAGCTGGGGTACCACAGGGGAGTGTGATGGGCCCAATCTTATATATCTTGTTCACATCTGATCTACCACAGACAGAGAACGCAGTGGTGGGTACATTCGCTGATGACACCGCTGTGCTAGCTGTTAATAAAAATCCACAAATAGCAAGCAATATGCTTCAAACCTACCTAAATACTTTGTGCGAGTGGCTGAAACACTGGCGTATAAAACCAAATGAAACTAAGTCTATACACGTAACATTCACACTTAACCACGGAAACTGCCCTCCAGTTCAAATGAATGAAGTCCAACTCCCGCAGGCGAATGAGGCGAAATATCTGGGACTATACTTGGACAAGAAACTAACTTGGAAAACGCACATAAAAATAAAAAGAAAAGCTTGTGATATACAACTACAAAAAATGAATTTTCTGATTGGACCAAATTCCAAGTTATCCTTAGAAAATAAGATACTTATATACAAATGCATTATAAAACCAATCTGGACATACGGTATCCAGCTATGGGGAACCGCTTCACATACAACAATCAAACTACTACAGCAACTACAATCAAAAACATTACGCAAAATTGCAGGTGCACCATACTACATAACTAATAAGCGACTACACGAGGAATTAAATATAAAAACTGTCCAGGAAGAAGTATTGTCACAACTCCAAAATTATAAATTGAGAATTCAACAACATCCAAACCCACTAGCAACAAACCTGATGAGGAACACTGAAACATTTAAGCGGCTCAAAAGAAAAGCACCGCAAGACCTACTGTAAATTTTTAACTCCACTTTAATGATGCATAAACAAATTTTATACGTGGGCCAACCACTGGGTTGGCACCATTAGTAATTATAATATACAAAATAATGTCGATAATAATGTAAATATCTATACTAAGATAGAAAGCATTAATAAAAATGAATTAAAAAAAAAAAAAACTTTTAGCTTGCTTTAGAAAAAAAGTGTAAAAAAAGTATATTTGATTAAAGTTAATTCTAATTTTTATTAAAAACGTATTTACTTTCTTTTAAAAAATCCGCAATTACTTTTTGGGCAACCAATACTTCTTTGCTGGAGCTTCTTCATCCATTCTCACAACATGACCTAGCCAACGCAGCCGTTGTATTTTGATGCGTGTAACTATGCTATAGTCGTCATACAGCTCGTGGTTCATACGTCGCCTATATTCCCCATTAACGCAAACTGGTCCATATATTTTACGAAGAATCTTTCTCTCAAATACTCCAAGCACTCCTCATCTGCTTTAACAAGTATCCATGCTTCAGAACCATATAACAGTACGGGTAGCATCAGTGTCTTGTATAGCGTAATCTTCATCTGTCGAAAGGTGGCCTTGTTTCTAAACTGCCTACTTCGTCCAAAGTAGCATCTGTTTGCCAGTATTATTCTTAGCTTTATCTCAAAACCGATGTCATTCGTTTCGGTAATGGCGGTGCCGAGGTAGATAAATTTGCTGACCATCTCAAAGTTGTGGTTCCCAACTTTCTCTATTTTCTTTATCTGCTCGGTTGTGCAAGGCGTTTTGGGAGTTGAAACCGTCCATTTCGTTTTATCTCCATTTACTGCCAGACCCATTTTCACTGACTCTCTTTCGATACTTTCAAAGGCTGCAGTTACTACTTCCGGTGACCGAGCTATGATATCGATATCGTCGGCATAGGCGAGTAGCATGTGTTCTCCTGTGATTAGTGTGCCATATCTATTCACATCTGCATCTCGTATAATCTTCTCCAACAAGGTATTAAAGAGATCACACGATAGGCTGTCTCCTTGTCTGAAACCTCGTTTGGTATTAAATGGTTCGCAGAGATTCTTTCCCATTCTTACTGAGGAACGCGTATCAGCAAGCGTCATCCAGCAGAGTCTTATTAATTTTGCAGGGATAGCAAACTCAGACATGGCTTGAAATACCTTTGAACGTAAAGGGGTATCGAAAGCGGTTTTGAAGTCAATAAAGAGATGATAGGTGTTGATTTGTCCTTCTCGGGTCTTTTCCAGGACCTGACGCAGTGTGTATATCTGGTCTAAGGTGGATTTAACAGGTCTAAAGCCGCATTGATAGGGTCCAATTATCTCATTGACTTTGGGTTTTAATCTTTCACACAGTACGCTCGAAAGTATCTTGGATGCGATGGGGAGGAGACTTATTCCTCTGTAGTTGGCACATTCCGTCTTGTCTCCTCTCTTGTGTACGGGACATAGTATGCTGAGGTTCCAATCATTGGGCATGCATTCTTCAAGCCAGATTGCGCAGATAAGCTAATGCATACGCCTTATCAGCGTGTCGCTTCCGGTCTTAAATAGTTCAGCGGGTAACCCGTCGGCTCTTGCTGCCTTGTTGTTCTTTAGTCGGGTCATTGCTACTTGGACCTCATTCTGACTAGGAGATAAGCATTCTATACCATCATCATTGATTGGTTCTGTGGTATCCTCTTCGCCGCCAACGTCGGACACTAGCAGTTGGGTAAAATGTTCTTTCCATATCCTCAGCAAGTTATCCGTGTCAGTTACCAGTTTTCTTTCTTTGTCTCTGCAGGAGGAATTGCCTGCATCAAAGCCATCGGTTTGATGTTGAATTCTTTAGTAGAACTTCCGGACTTCATTCTGACTCCTGTACATCTCAATTCGCTCACACTCAAGTCTTTCCATTTCCTTATTCTTTCTGCGGAATAGACGTTTCTCCTCTCTCCTTTTCTGCCGATATCACTCCTTCAGCGTTGCTACTGATTGCAGGGTTGTTCTGTATGCCGCAATCTTGGCTTCAGTAGCATTTCGACACTTTTGGTCGTACCATGGGTTTCTTAGGGGAGGCTTCCGGTACCCATGTGAAGATTTCGCGGCATTTTCCATGGATTGGGCTATAGTTTGCCACTGAGCCATTATATCATCGGAACAAGGAGTCCTTTCATCAAGCAGTTGGGTCTGTCGAGTAGAGTATGCCGCTGTCATCTGTTGTGTTTGCAGCTTTTCAATGTCCAGCTTACGTGCCATGTCAGTTCGTACTTTCCTCGCCATGTTCAAACTGGTGCAAACCTTTGCTGCAACAAGGTAATGATCCGAATGTATATTCGCTCTTCGGATCGATCGTACATTTAACATGCTAGATGAATGCCTTTCATCTATCACAACGTGATCAATTTTGTTCCTCGTGTTTGTGAATATTTTTATGATGAAATCTGGTTAGTTGCTAACTACCATGTTTTTTGCCGCGCCGAAATCTATCAGTCTCGATCCATTACTGGACGTTATCTCGTGGAGACTAAATTTCCGACTGTTGGACCAAAAATGTCTTCCTCCTCTATCTTCGCATTAAAATCTCTCAGAACGATTTTAATACCATGGGCGGGGCAGCGGTGATATTCTCTCTCTAGGCGCTAGTAGAAAATAAGCCGGTCAACACGGAATAACTATGAGCTCTACACAGGCTGGAACTTTGAGCTCCGATTTGTGTGGTGCCCATCGTTACCATGGGAACCTAAGCTGAAAGATATCGGCCACGTCCTCAGGTTGCGGATGGTGGAAACCTTTGTTTTTTATGCGGAGTAGCTGCAAATGCGGCCGCGGGCAGTCAGGGATTTTCGAGAGGAGAGGGCTCTGGCTCTTAATTAAATACTGTGTGCCAATGATACTCGAGATGACAGGCGAGTTTTTGGTGCCTTCAAATAACCAATGGCCAACATCAGCGTCTGTTCCTCGGTTAGGAGCTGCTGGGGGCGAGCGTCGGATCTTGGAGCAAGCGGCGCGCCACAAAGAGGGATGCATGTGCGATCCCACAAAACCCATGCGGTTGGGGCGCTGGGCCAGTAACCCGCCCCGGAGAACTATGAGAACTGCTATGAGAAACAGAGGAATAGTAACAAGTAAAAGCGTGCTAAGTTCGGCCGGGTCGAATCTTATATACCCTCCACCATGGATCGCATTTGTCGAGCTTTTTCCACGGTATCTCTTTTTAGGCAAACAAAGTATAAAAGAATATTGAATATTGGAGACCATAGTAGAAATCATTGTGTAAAATTTCAGCCAAATCTGGTAAGAATTGCGCACTTAAGGGGCTGAAGAAGTAAAATAGGGAGATCGGTTTATAGGGGAGCTGTATTAGGCTATAAACCTCTTCATGCCATATTCGACACGTATATTAAAGGTCATGGGAGAAGCCGTTGTACAAAATTTCAGCCAAATCGGATAATTCTTGCGCTTTTTAGAGGCTCAAGAAGTCAAGATCCCATATCGGTTTATATGGCAGCTATATCAGGTCATGGACCGATTTGAACTATTCTTAGCACAGTTGTTGAATGTCATAACGAAACACCTCATGCAAAATTTCAGCTAAATCGGATAATAATTGCTCCCTGTAGAGGCCCAAGAAGTCAAGACCCCAGATCAGTTTATATGGCAGCTATATCAGGTTATGGACCAATTTGAACTATTCTTTGCACAGTTGATGAATGGCATAAGGAAACACCTCATGAAAAATATCTGCTAAATCGGATAATAATTGCGTCCTCTAGTGGCTCAAGAAGTCAAGACCACAGATCGGTTTATATGGCAGCTACATCAGGTTATGGACCGATTTGAACTATTATTAACACAGTTGTTGGAAGCCATAGCAAAACACGTCGTTCAAAATTTCAGCCAAATCGGATAGGAATTGCGCACTCTAGACGCTCAAGAAGTCAAGACCCCAGATAGGTTTATATGACAGCTATATCAGGTTATGTACCGATTTTAACCATACTCAGCACAGTTGTTGAATGTTATAACGAAACACCTCATGCAAAATTTCAGCCAAATCGGATAAGAATTGTGCTCTCCAGCGGCTCAAGAAGTCAAGATCCAAGATCGGTTTATATGGCAGCTATATAAAAACGTGGGCAGATATAGCCCATTTACAATCTCAACCGACCTACACTAATAAGAAGTATTCGTACAAAATTTCAAGCGGCTAGCTTTACTTCTTCGAGAGTTAGCGTGCTTTCGACAGACAGACGGACGGACAGACGGACATGGCTAGTTCGACTTAAAATGTGGACCTCCCCCCGAACCCCCCCCCCCCCAACGTTGACGACCCACGCAAACGAAAAAAGGACCATAATTTGCGGATCTGCACCTGGAATGTCCGCACTCCTTATAGAGAAAGTGCAGTATACGCGCTGGTGGATGTATTGGAGAAGTATAAGGCAGATATTACCGCCTTACAGGAAGTGCGATGGACTGGGAATGGCGCCACTACAACACCAAACGGTGATGAACTATACTACAGCTGCCATAACACGAGGCATGAATTTGGCTGTGGATTTGTGGTTAGTCGGAGATTGAAACACCTTGTCCCAGCTTTACTCTGGTGGATGAGAGGCTAGCCACAATCCGCATAAAAGTCAAATTCTTCAACATCAGCCTTATGTGTGCCCATGCCCTGACGGAAGACAAAGACGAGCAGACCATGGAATTTCTAATA
The DNA here is from genome assembly GCF_963082655.1 of Stomoxys calcitrans. Taxonomy (NCBI): domain Eukaryota; kingdom Metazoa; phylum Arthropoda; class Insecta; order Diptera; family Muscidae; genus Stomoxys; species Stomoxys calcitrans. The sequence continues at coordinate 17,544,373 of NC_081554.1, read as the reverse complement.
CTTAGTTTCGAAATATCTTTCTCAACCCAGTCCTTCCCTTGGAGTTTTGTTCTTTTCCTTTTGCGTTTATCAGAATTGTCGCTTTTGCTTAAGTGTTCTTTAAGATGTTCTTTATGACATAGTAGTTAGGAACAGTAGGAATGTCGATAATTTATTTATGCTTCATATGCTTGTACAAAATGCATCAAGTATCATCAATAACATAGATTTATTACAAGCCATATTTCTATTGTATAACAATCATTTCTTCCCCCTGTTGATGGCTGCTTATTAAGTTTTACTATAAACATTTATACATAAACTTCCACAATTTAGCCTATTAATCCTACCTAATAAGTTAATCATAAACTTTCTATAAAACGCTGCAAATAGCCCAATTTTTATTAGTCTCAATACAATGAAAGCCTTAAAGCAAATCGATTGAGCCTTAGTTCGTAATGAAGAAAAATATGAAAAATTTCTTTAGTTTAAGCAAAAATCATTAAATTTCCTAGGCAGCATTGGTATCGTATTCACGATTTTTATCGGATTTTTGTTTAATAAAAAGTTATTTGTTGCTGCTGCTATTGATGTTGTGCTTGATGTTGCTGTTGTTGTTGTTATTGTGCTATTGCTATTTGCTACTCTCAAAAAGTTATGACCATACTGACGTTCACAAATTGTTCAGTTCTGGTAATGATGCCACATAACTCAGCTGGAAAATTCAAACAGAATTTTCAAGGCAAAGCATGTGAAAGCTAGCAATGTATGTAGCATCATAACCTAAGCAAAGCTGATAAGCGCTAAACAAAAATTCCAAAAGCCAAAACAAAAATCCACACAAAAAATCCTGTTGAACAGCAAATGAGGTTAGAGACATGTTTGTGGTATGATGAACCATTGTGACCTTATGAAAAGAGCCCTGCCTTATGAGGGGAGAAGAGGAGGAAGGAGTGCAAATAAATGAGGGGGCTTGAGCTTATTGGGCATAACGATGGTATTGAGAGTTGCCATTAAAGAAAATGTTTTGTTAGACAGATATTTATTTTCTGGAAAAATTTTTAAAATTTTAAGAGATTTTATTTCAGTTCAAATTGTTGATTAAATTTTAGAATTCAATGAAAATTTGAAGAATTTCAAGAAAAATTTTTTTACACTTAAACAATTTCTTTCAATTTAAATAAACTTTTTTAAATTTTAGGAAATTCTTTTTTTTAAATTAAAAAAAAAAAACAAATAAAAAGACATTAAGTTCGGCCGGCCGAAAATTGGATACCCACCACCTCGTCACAATCCGGTGAAAATTGGAGAACTTATGCACCCGAATTCGGCTCGGACATTGAGTGGTCTAATAAATATAAGTCAATGATTAATTTTGTATTTCAAATTTCAACAAAATCGGGTAATAAATATAGCTTTTATGAACTTCAGATCCTTAATCGTCATATCGGTCTATATGACAGCTATATTTAAATATAGTCCGATTTAATCCATATTTAGATCAGATGTCGGGAGGTCTTAAGCTACTTACGGTTTCAAATTTCAGCGAAATCAGGTAATAAATAAAGGTTTTATGGGCTTCAGACCCTTTATCGGCAGATCGGTCTATAGGGCAGCTATATCTAAATATAGTCCGATCTAGACCATATTTGGGTCAGATGTCGGGAGGCCTTAAGCTACTCACTGTTTAAAATTTCAGCAAAATCGGATAAAAAATAAAGCATTTATGGGTATTAGACCCTGTATTGTCAGATCGGTCTATATATTGTAGCAGCTATATGGTCCGATTTGGCCCGTTCAAGAACTTAACCGCCGTGCATCAAAAGGACGTATCTGTGCCAAATTTTATCTCATTATCACAATTTTTGAAGGCTGTAGAGTGATTATAACCGACGGACAGACAGACGGATTGACGGACAGACACACGTACATCGTTAAATCGTCTTAGAATTTTACGACGATCCAAAATATTTACTTTGTAGGGTCGGAAATTGACATTTCGATGTGTTGCAAATGGAATGACAAAATGAATATACCCCATATCCTACGGTGGTGGGTATAAAAAATATTTCTAAGTTTAGTTTATATTCGGCATTGACAATTTTTTTCATAGCTTGTGACTCTGTAATTGCATTCTTTCTTCTGTCAGTTATCAGCTGTTACTTTTAGCTTGCTTTAGAAAAAAAGTGTAAAAAAGTATATTTGATTAAAGTTCATTCTAAGTTTTATTAAAAATGCATTTACTTTCTTTTAAAAAATCCGCAATTACTTTTTGGGCAACCCAATATATAAAAATCAATTTGTGTTTGCTTGTTTGTTCCGTATAGACTCCAAAACGGCGGAACCGATTGCCTTGAAATGTTCACAAATCGTGTAGGTTGGTTTGGAAGGCAACAAAGGCTATATAATTTTTAGATATCGGAAAGCGGGCGGACCCTCCCCCTTACCCCAAAAGCAGTACCCAAAAATAAAAGTGTAGCAATCGCGACAATATGGGACTCATATAGAAGACATTTAGGAGTAGAGTACGAAGTTCATATTAAAAATTGGGTCCAAGTAACTGGGGGGCCGCCCCAACCCCAAAACCCCCTAAAATAGGTTTATTGGACAATCATGACAATATGGGACTCAAATGAATGGTATTCGGAAGTAGATTACGGATATGGGTAGGGGGAACAAACAGGTTTTATGATTTGTTGATATTGTAAGTGGGCGGACCCTCCCCTGTTACCCCATAATACCACCGAAAATCAATAGTGGCCCGATAAAGACAATATGGATATCAAGTAAAAGGTATTGAAAAGTAGAATGTGAATACAAATTAAAAAATTTTTCCCTATGAACATTCCACTAAGGAACAGGGGCAAACTTGTCACATATCAATGAGTGCAGTCCGATTCAAGTTTTAAGATCAATGATAAGGGTTCTTCTTTTTATAGCCGAGTCCGAACGGCGTGCCGCAGTGCGACACCTCTTGGGAGAAAAGTTTTTAAATGGCATAGTTCCTCACAAATGTTGCCAGCATTAGGAGGGGAAAACCAACGCTGAAAATTTTTCTGATGTTATCGCCAGGATTCGAACCCAGGTGTTCAGCGTCATAGGCGGACTTGCTAACCTCCGGCCTCCAAAAGATATTAGAGAGTTAAAGAAGGCGCAGCCGAGCGGGCCCGGTTCGGCTGGTTTTTAAATGACTAGCCGAAACGGGCCCGGTCCGCCCGTAGTATCAAAAAAAAAAATATATATATATATGTATATATATAAATCCATTTACAATTGATCTCAAAATAGGTTGGTTCTCATACTTTGGTTGGTTGCTTTATGTTTCACAGTAATAGGCAAAGAAGTTGGAAATGGTTGGCTTTCTAGCTCCTAAACTTCCACAGAAATTGAGAATAACGGTACTTTGTTGCAGTTAAAAAGAGAATTGGTTATGGAATGGAAACGTGTACAAATTAGTGAGCATTTTGTTCTTTGAAAACAGCAAAAATTTTTTGCACATATCATTATTTGTCTGGGTCGCAAAAAAAAAAATTAGTTTCTCAAAAAAAAATTTTGGTTGTCCCTGTACCCTCCACCATATGATATGGGTATACGAATTTCGTCATTCTGTTTGTAACTCCTCGAAATATTCGTCAAAGACCCCATAACGAGTATATATTCATGGTCGTCATGACGTTTTAAGTTTTAGTCGATCTAGCCATGTCCGTCCGTCTGTCTGTAGTAGTAAAGAAGTAAAGCTAGCCACTTGAAATCGGTCCATGTTTTGATATAGCTGCCATATAAACCGATCTTGTATCTTGACTTCTTGAGCCACTAGAGGGCGCAATTCTTATCCGATTTGGCTGAAATTTGGCATGACGTCCTTTATTATGACTTCCACCAATTGTGCTAAATATGGATCAAATCGGTGCATAACCTGATATAGCTGCCATATAAACCGCTCTGGGTCTTGACTTATTGAGCCTGTAGAGGGCGCAATTATTTACAACAACTGTGCTAAGTATGGTTCAAATCGGTCCATAACCTGATATAGCTGTCATATGAACCGATCTAGGGTCTTTATTGCTTGAGCCTCTAGAGAGCGCAATTATTAACCGATTTGGCTGAAATTTTGTACAACTGCTTCCCCTATGACCTTCAATATACGTGCTTAAAATGGTCGGAATCGGTCTATAGCCTGATAAAGCTCCCATATAAACTGATCTCCCCATTTTAGTTCCTGAGCCTCTAAAGGACGCAATTCTTATTCGAATTGGATGCAATTTTACTCAATGATTTCTTCTATGGTCTCTTACATTCAATAGTCCGAAGCGGACCATAACTTGTTATAGCTACAATAGCATAGCAATTATTTTCTTTTATCCTTTCTTGGACTAAAAATGATACCGGGAAAAGAACTCGACAAATGCGATCCATGGTGGAGGGTATATAAGATTCGGCCCGGCCGAACTTAGAACGCTTTTACTTTTTATTTAAATTTTTGTAAATTTTTATTTTCATAAAAAATTTCCTCTATGGCCTTAGAAAATTCTCAAACGACAACCCTTACTACCATAGCGCTGTTGTCTTTTTTAAATTCTTGCTGAATTTACCCGTAAACTCAATCGAAAGCAAGTCACAAGACGCACACACAAACATATGCCAAGAGTTGCTGAGTTGGTATTTTGTGGCATTTTTTTTTTATTTCTTTAATAAAAATAAATCCCCTTTAAGACCGATAATAAAGTTTTCATTCATTTTGTTTTCGCTTTCAATTGCAACTGGTGATGAGCCAGGTTGGTAGGCTGGAACTGGGGATCAATGACAGACAGACAGGCAGATGATGCCCCCTGTGTGAAGATACAAGATGAAGAGATGGGAGAAACAATGGTGGGTAACTGGTGGCAATAATAAATAAATATTTCTCACCCCCCACATGGCCCTTCCCTCTTCCCTCTGCTGGGACACCTCCCATGCAGAGTAAAAAAACTTAAGAAAATTTGGGTTTCTTTTAAATGTTGCCTCATTTATGATGATGGCGACTTTGAAGGTAGCTTTGAGTAGATGTTTGTGTAATTTACTTCAAATTGTGGATACTTTCTTAGGCCCAGGGAATGAATCAAACATTCCTCCCTCCCGCTTTCTTCGCAAAAGAAAAAACTTTGCTTACTCAACACGATATGTCTTAATTTGTAGCAGTATTTACGAATATAATTCGGCTAAATACTTTTCAACAAGTTAAAATATTTTCTTCAGCTTTAGATCCCCTGCTCTCCTCCTTCTTCACCATTAAACAAGAAGAAGGTATTACCCAGAACATTTGTATATGCTGCCTATGCTTGAGTGGGTGGGCCAGGGGAAAGAGACTTCCTACTTTTCTAAGTGAACTAACTACCAACATTCCTTTAATACTCTGCCAACTTCAAAGGAGGCTGTTGATGATGAAAAAAGGAAGAACAAAGAAAAAAAAAACATTTGAAAACCCAACAACACAACTTTTTCAATTTAATTTTGACTATGAAAAGTGAAAAACTTTAAACATTCCTGCTAAACATTTTTTCTTTTTGCTATACCATCAACGCACACATTCATACATGTTGAGCTTTATGGAGGACATAAAGGATATTCTACGGTTGCTAGAACCCTTACTACCTACACCAGAACTTTTGTGCCAGAACACATAATCATTTCTTTAATTTTTCCCTAATTGTAATAACTTTGTAATAAATTCTCTACTATGTTAGGTTGTTGTTTTTCATTTTCTTACTTTGTTCGGTTGGTTGTGTGTTTTTCTTTTTATTTTGAGTTGTTGCGAAAAATTTGTTGCCAGGGTTTCTTTTTTAATTTGTTCACGCAACATGAACAGCATGGTAACATATTTGGGTTACAATGTTGGGAAACTGTAACAATTTTTAACTACATCTTTGCTATGCCATAGAAAAAGAGGGTCTTTTCCGAAACTTTAGGTAAGGGGAAATTGAAGAAAAATATACCAAGAAAAATTGTTTGAAAATTTCACCAGTATTTAATAATAAGGCTGAGTTAAGAAAATACAAGGGTAAATGATGAAAAAGGCTCAGAACCAATCCTGTATGAATTTCTGCAGCTGCATGGATGATATATTTGATGCTTCTAGGTTAAGAAAAATACTAGCCAGAGTTTATATGGGCGATGTTAAGACAGGAAACGTTAAATTTTCTCCTGTGAACACATTTTCCAGGAAAGTCTCCAACAAAAATCAGGACGCAACAAGAGGTTGTCACAGGTAAAGGGTTGACGAGAAAATTGTTACTGAGTCGAGAATTTTCGGGAGATCCAAAATTCTGAAAAGGTCATGCTTAGATAATATATCGTCAATTGAATTACATGCTGTGTCTGATATACTGGCTTTTTGGCTAAGGGAGCATGTCGTTTATATCGTGTGGTGGATAGGGGAACATAAGGGTCATTTGTATTTCAAAAGCTGGAGAACCATACCAGTAAGTCATCTTTTTCGATTAAAACAACAAAAAGCGTGCTAAGTTCGACCGGGCCGAGTCTTGGGAACCCACCACCATGGATTCTGCTAAAAATTTACAAATTTTAACTGAGTTTCTATTTGAATTATTTTGGTCTCAAGAGGTCATATGGGGATATCGATACTTAGGGGAGCCTATATTACCATATGGAGCGAATCAAATAAAACTTGGCCCTGATGTTGTAAGTCATAAGATAGGGTCTTGGGCCAAATTTCAGCCAAATCAGGTGAAAATTTTGGCTTCTAAGGGCTGAAGAAGTCAAATCCTGGGAGCGGTTTATATGGGGGCTATATCTGTCTATAGAACCATTCGGATCATATTAGGCATGATTGTTGGAGGTCATAACTCAAGTCTCTCTTCCAAATTTCAGCCAAATCGGATGAAAATTAAGGCTTATAGGGGCTATATCTGTTTATAGACCAATTCTAATCATGCTTGGCAAGGATTTTGAAAATCATAACTCAAGTCTTTGTTCAAAATTTTTGCCAAGTCAGATGAAAATTGAGGCTTCCGGGGGCTCAATAAGTCAAATCGAGGGATTGGTTTATATGGGGGCTATATCTGTTTATACACCGATTCGGATCAAACTTGGCATGGATATTGGAAGTCGTAACTCAAGATTTTGTTCTAAATTTAAGCCAAATCGGAAAAAAATTGAGACTTCTGTGGGCTTAAGAAGTCTAATCGGGCGATCGGTTTACATGGGAGCTCTATCTAAATCTGAATCGATATGGCCCATTTGCAATCCCCAACCACCTACATCAATATTAAGTATCTGTGCACAATTTCAAGCGGCTCGACAGACGGACGGACGGACGGACTTCGCTACATCGACTCAGAACGTCAAGATGATCAAGAATATATACAATACTTTTTATGGGGTCTTAGACGAATACTGCGAGGAGTTACAAACGGAATGACTAGATTAGTATACTCTTATCCTATAGTGGTGGGTATAAAAAATTCATTTCCCCAACTTGTAAATATGTTGAATTGTTGCCAGGGAGTAGGGCTGTCGAATGCGGCTTTGTAGTCAACGAAGAAATGTTAAGAGTTGACCTGTCCTTCTCGGGTTTTTCCAGGATTTGGAGCAGTGAAAATATCTGGGCTGTGATGGATTTACCAGCTCTGAGGCCGCACTGTTAGGGCCAATTAATTTGTTGACTTTTCGTTTTAATCTTTCACACAGTCCGCTCGAAAGTATCCTGTAAGCGATGGGGATGAGACTTATTCCTCTGCAGTTGGCACATACCATCTTAATCCCTTTACTTGTGTACGGTATATGGTATTCTAGGGTTCCAATCATCGGATATGCGTTCTTCTAGCCTGATTGCACAGACGATCTGATGCATACACCTTATCATTGTGTCGCCTCAGGTCTTAAAAAGATAAGCCGGCTACCAATCGGCTTCTGGTGCTTTATTGTTTTTTATCCGGGTTAGGTTAGGTTTAAGTGGCAGTCTGCCATCAGACTCACTTAGACGTTTTCGTCCGTTGTGATACTACAGGAACAGAAGAAGGTGTCTTCTAGTTCCTATCGTTCAACCATCCACATCGCTTTAAAAAGCCCAACAACTTGCGAATGTTCACATCCGCGAAATCAGACAGGTTCTCAAAGAAATGAGAACCTAAAGTGGAACTAAATACTTATGACTGCCAGTGCGGGACACATGACATACACAGAAGGTGTTTTTTCTTCGATGTCCTTGGAGCTTCTGCAAATCTCGTTACTGTCATTCTTCAGTCTGTCAGCATGTTTTCCCGATTAGACAGTGACCTGTCATGACGGACACAATGACTGAGACAGCAAAGCGGTAGACCTCTTCAAATTTGGATTGGTTTTGGAATGCTCACTCCCCCCTCTTTGTGACCATCTGTCATTCGTTGTCCTTCGGGCCTGGTCCTGAAAATTTAGCTTACATGTCGCTAGAGGCATACACACAGATTCCAGTTTTCCTGGAATGTGTAGGGTAGTTCCTAGTTTCACATGCTCGTCCGCTTCACAATGCCCTGGGATATCTCTGTGGCCCGGCACCCAGAGCAGGTGAATTTTGAACTGTTCAGCCATCTCGTTGAGAGATCTGGAACAGTCGAGGGCGGTTTTTATGTCCAGAAATATGTTCTCCAGAGATTTAATGGCTGCCTGCCTGTCTGAGAGGATATTTATGACAATTGTAGTAATGAAATTATATCTTAGCCATTCCACCACTTCTTTAATTGCAAGGATCTCCGCTTGATATACACTGAAGTGGTCGGATAACCTTATCGATATGACAGTTCTAGTGTTTCAGAGTTCACCCAAAGCCTACCTGGTCGTCTAGTTTGGAACCATCTGTATAAAAGTTTATGTAACTTCTATTACCAAGGATATCGTAGTTCCAATCGCTTTTATCAGGAAAAGTATTATAGGACTTTTTATCAAAAACCAGCTCAGGCAGGGTGTAATCTACACTGTAATCCACAAGAACATTGAACATTGTATCATAGATAACACAAACAGAAAGCTCCCTTAGCCTCATAGCAGTAGTCGCAGCAACTTGCTTCGCCCCAATGTCCAGAGGCATTAGTATACAATTCAGTGCTTCAGATGGTGTCGTCCTCAGTGCGGTTGTAATGCACATACAAGCCATCCTATGGATCCTGTTGAGAATTGAACAGTTGGTGGACTTTTGAAATGTCGTCCACCAGACCACAACTCCATATAGCATTAAGGCTCTGACAACTGCAGTATATACCCCATGCACGACACACCGTCTAAACCCCAGACTATTGCTAATGACTCTTGCAGGTGTATAGGGCAAGAGTTGCCTTTCTTTCCCTTTCCAAAATGTTGGATTTAAAGTTCAATTTCCTGTTCAGCAAAACACCCAGGTATTTTGCGCTTTCTGTAAATGAGACATTCTCTTCTCCCACCCACGGAGACAGATGCCACTGTAGGCAACTTGTATCCCCTGCTGAAAAGAAATACTTTTATCTTGCACGGATTTACACCTAGACCACTTCGCTGTTACACGTAGAGCTTCCTGAAGTATATCTCTTAGAGTGCTGGGAAACTTTCCTCTAACAGCAATTACCATGTCATCAGCATACGCGACCACTTTTACACCTGTTTCTTCCAGAGACAATAATATATTCCTGAGTACACCTCCTTGAGGTGTTCTCTCTCCTCTACTTTGGAATATAGCCACCAGATGGGTCTGTTGACCCACCTTTTTAGATCCACAGATACCAAGTCTACCGTAATGCATTTTTTAGTAAGTAAGTTATTAATAATCTTTTTTACGATATTTTTGATGTCCAGAAGCTTCAGCTCCTCCATGATTGACTTCGGTTTTACATTATTGAAAGTACCTTCAATATCAAAAAATGCTACCATTGTATATTTCTTGACAGCGAGAGAACCCTCTATGTAGTCGACTAGGTCGTGAAGGGCTATTTCAGTGCATTTGCCTTTACTAAATGCATGCTGCTGCCGCGACAGGCGATCTCCAGGGATCTCTGTCCTAAGATATGTGTCTATCAACCTCTCAAGAGTCTTCAGGATAAAGGATGATAGACTGAGAGGAAGAACATCTTTCGCCTTCGTGTGGTAAGGTTTTCCTGCTTTCGGAATGGAAACGACCTTCGTATCCCTCCATCCCACAAGTAATGTGACATGCTGATACAAGCAGAGTATATCTCCCGAAGCCAAGGAACCAAGCTATCAGACACAGCTTGTAATTTAATCGGTGATGCATTATCAGGGCCTGGCGACTTAAAGGAGTCGCAACTTCTTATCGCCCAAAGGATTTTTGGCTCAGACACAATTTCCCACGAATGCATACCAGTGACATCCTCTTCTGGCGCCACGTTGTCCGTTGGAGAAATGTGTCCCGGGAAATGTGTATCAACGAGTAGTTCTAGTGTTTCCGCACTAGCCATTGTTCATACATTCTCTGAATATGCCCCACCGAAATAGGTGCCGGGGACAGAATCTTCCCTGGCTTTAAGACTTCAGATGTATCCTCCACGGAGTTACAGAATTTTACCCAGGATTTGTTCTCACTGTTGCCTTTCCTTATTGGTTTTAAGTTTAAATCTGGTGCTGCCAATTAGCATTAACCCATTATCGGACGTTATCTCGTGGAGCCTAAATTTTCCGACTGTTGGTTCAATGATATTTACCTTCCCCTTCTTCGCATCAAAATCTCCCAGAACCATTTTAATATCATGGGCGGGGCAGCTGTCGGTTTTTCTCTCTAGACCCTCATAGAAAACATCTTTGGTCTGTCCGTCTTTGTCTTTCGTCGGGGCATGGGCTCAAATAAGGCTGATGTTTAAGTATTTGGGCTTTATGCGGATTGACACTTACCACAACTCCACAGCCAAATTTGTTACTCGTGTTATGGCAGCTATAGTATAGTGCGTAACCCTTGGGTGTTGTTTTGACGGCTGTACCGATCCATCTCACTTCCTGTAAGGTGGCAATGTCTGTCCTGTATTTCTCTAATACATCCGCTGGTACATAAACACCCCATCCTTGTAAAGAGTGCGGACATTCCAGGTGTAGATACGCAATTCATGGTCCTTTAAACATTGGCGCGGGTTTTCAACAAAGTAGGGGGACATCAACTTTGGTTTTTTAAAAGTAATCTTTGCAAGTTTTCTGGGTGATGGACTACTAACTCAGTTTGATGAAAGTAAGGTCGTGGCTCTGTATATCTCCAAGGCATTTCATAGGGTCGGGCACGGTGCACTTTTATCAAAGCTTGTCGCTTTTAGTGTCGGTAATAACTTTGTTCGATTTATATCGAGCTTTCTCAGAGATCGCTCTGCACGAGTTGTTGTAGATGGGTTCTCATCAGATGAGTATACATTGACCGCAGATGTGCCACAAGGCTCTGTCCTTTCCCCTTCCAATTCCCTTTTCCTTATTTTCATTGACGATCTCTTGGGTCAGACTTCGAATCCCGTCTACTCATTTGCCGATGACAGTAGTCTGTGTCATTCGTATTCATTCGACCATAGGCCCAATCCTCAAGAAATTGTGGACAGGGTCAGACTTCGAATCCCGTCTACTCATTTGCCGATGACAGTATTCTGTGTCATTCATATTCATTCGACCATAGGCCCAGTCCTCAAGAAATTGTGGACAGGAGGCTCTTCCAGGATTTGTTGGCCATTTCCGAGTGGGGTAGAATGAAAAGAGTAGACTTTAACGCACAAAAGACGCAGTGCTGTTTCTTGTCTCACAAGCGATTCATTGACCCAGTCAGATGCTCTTGATGTTCTGGGCATGAAGAAACAATGTGATGTCCGTTGGTCAAAACCCATATTCGAAGTGTCGAAAGAAGCATTCAAGTGTTTGGGCTTTCTTAAGCGGTGCAAGATTCATCTGTTCTGATCTTCTCAATATCTATACTACCTACATCTGGCCAAGAATGGAATACAACTCTCATATATGGGTAGGAGCTCCAAAATCATCTTTGGAACTACTTGACCGGGTTCAACGGAAAGCGTTGGTGTTGATTGGGGACAGTAGGGTGTTCAACTCTATTGCTTCCCTTGAACATCGTCGGAATGTGGGTAGCGTTGTATTGCTCTATCGTTGTTTTCATGGCGTGTGTTTCAGGGATATTCGTCTTCTTATCCCGTTATGTGACGTTAGGATGTTCACCAGGAATACAAGATTTGCCACAAACTCACACCCGTTTGTAATCGATTGGCCAGTCGACCGAACCATGCATTACCGAGAAAATTCATTTTTCGTCCGAACCATTCATATGTGGAATCGACTTCCGGCAAATGTCTTTCCCACCGACATTGACGTTCAGAAATTTAAGACTAATATCAATAAACACTACTCCCTCTTTCCCCCCTCCAATCCTCAACTTTCCTAATTGCGGGGTACTGCATATATAGGGGACATCCCCTGCGTGTTGGTTATGTGAAAAAAAACTCGACGCCATTCCATAGGCGAACTCGAGGCACATTTTAGCTCACTACATTTGATGAATGTTAAAGGTAGCAACCCAGGTGACACAGTGGGGATGTTGTTGTCCACAATGGAGATGACGGAAGGCAAGTTCAATTGAAGCTCAAAAAATCGTCGTTGAAATTGTGTGAATTCAAAATTTGATATCATTCTATGATAAATGAAGGCATTACAAAATATTACCACTATGAAGATGAAAAATTGCATATCATCGACATTGATCGCTGTGTAAGCAAAACTGTAAAACATATGCAAGCGATTAGGAAAATCTCCCAAGAAAAGGTTAAGGCTTTTGTTAAGTGTTGACACAACAACAAAAAAATGAATGAGCGAAGAAAAAAAAAAACATCATCCATTAACAAACAAATTTCAAATAGGCCGAAATAGAAATCCTTATAGTCATATCAGGGAGAGGATTTCATGCATAGGCTCCCGCACACATGTATCCTGTAATCCTTTCCAAAGTGCTTGCAAGAGAAGGAAAAAGTTTTTCTTGAATGCTGGACTGCTGCGTTGTCTTGTTGTTTGATGTACTGTACTTTAGGGGATTATGGTTTTCATGGTTTCAAGCCCACAACCCGCCTTATAACGAAGACATATGAGATAAACTTGAGCAAAAAAAAAAAAAAATTTACAAGAAATAACACAACCTCTGACAAAGAAGTGAAACGCTAAAGAAAAAAAGAAAAACCTTTAACAAAATGTGGTTGAAAGATATTCTTAAGTCATTGTTGAAGAACTCCCCAGTTTACAAAATGAAAGGAAAAGAAAAGTAAAAGCAGAAGCAGAAGCTGTGTCGATAGCGTAATGTGATTAATAGGCAGCAGGCGGTATTGAAAAGGAACAGAACAGGAAACAGACAGCATGATAGGACCTTTTGTAGCCTAGAACATGGACAAACACTAGAAAATGGTGGATGATGGTGGTATTGGTAGTGTAATGCTTTGGTATAGGTATACGGTTCGGCAAACATTTTTCAGTCTATTAACTTTTTTTCCCCTTAGTCACTCTAGATATATTTTTTTTCCAATGGTTATTCCCTTTCAAACTGTCTATTACGAATTTTAAGGAGTTGCTCTGCTTAGGCAGGCATGTTTTGTGTCCAGATTTCAAAGGCATTTGCCAATTTTTCTAAAGATTCATGGTTGAGAGTTTTTTGCTTGGGATTCAGCTTGAAAGGGTGTAAGGTAGCGGAAAATAGGTTCTGTAAGTTTCATTTACTATGGTTTTTCTTTGGCTTAATAACAATGAGAATGGGTTTAAGACCGTATGATTGAGGAAAGCCACAAGTTTACCATAGTTTTTTTTTTTGAATTTTATAGAATTTCTTGTCTCTAATATTAATATCTTACAAATAAATAAAAAAAGGGATCTTTAGAAGTTTAAGAGCTCTTAACCTCTTTGGGAAAGTTGGGAAAATTAAAAATAAAATGACAAACGGCTTTGATCTTATATGGGTTTTAGTAAAGGCTTAAGGCTTATTTCTTTAAAATGTTGTCCTAAATCCTGAATAGACTTTAACCGTTCTGTTGAAGAGGCTTTAGCTGAATAAAGTCACGTATGATATCTCCGATAACCCCCTAACAAAAAAATCTAATTATACAAGGGGTAAGGTCATTCTGACCTTTTAAATCTCCTTGCGATGACATGTCATCAAAAAGAGAATACATCGAAGTACAAGGCATCTTCAGGTAAAGGGCAAGCTGTGTAACATATTGGGTTGCCCAAAAAGTAATTGCAGATTTTTTAAAAGAAAGTAAATGCATTTTTAATAAAACTTAGAATGAACTTTAAACAAATATACTTTTTTACAATTTTTTTCTAAACAAGCTAAAAGTAACAGCTGATAACTGACAGAAGAGAGAATGCCATTACAGAGTCACAAGCCGTTGAAAAAATTTGTCTAATTGGGCAACCCTATAGGTGTAAGGTAGCAAACATACAATTTAATAATTAGACGGCTTAAGTCACCGAAGGTAGTACTCTGGCGCTCATAGCCAAGTCGTCTGCCCTCTCATTCCCTCTAACTCAAGTTTGGCCCGGGAGCCAGATTATGTGATTGTATCATACTCAGAGAAGACTTTAATCGTTTTTTTTTTATATTAAGAAATCAGTTTGTGATGTCTCTGTATTGTCTCAGATACCAATCCAAGAGCTCTTCCAATCCAGTCAAAGTAAACTATTCCCATACTCTATTCACTCTCCCATCGCCCTTACTCTTATGGCCGCAGTGGCTGCCTCATACCTAGTCTGTGTGTCTGTAGGTCAGACTTCCAGTGCCTTTGTAATGTCCTTATATCGCAATTACACCCTACACCATAGGATGGGGGATATACTAATTACATCATTCCGTTTGTAACACATCGAAGTATTGACCCAATAAATTATATGTATTCTTGATCTTTTTGACATTCGGATTCGATTTAGCCATGTCTATCCATCTGTCTGTCCCTACGTCTGTCAAAAGCATGCTATCTTTCGAAAGAGTAAAGCTAGGCGCTTGAAATTTTGCACAAATACTTCCAATTAGTGTAGGTCGGTTGGATTGTAAATGGGCCATATCGGCCCATGTTTTAATATACCTGCCATATAATTCGATCTCGGATCTTGACTTCTTGAGTCTCAAGAGAGCGCAATTCTCATCCGATTTGGCTGAAATTTCGCATGAAGTGTTCTATTTCGTCTTCCAATAAATGTTCTAAGAATAATCCAAATCAGTTCACAACCTGATATACCTCCGACATAAACCGATCTCAGATCTTCACTTCTTGAGCCTCTAGATGGCGCTATTCTTATTCGATTTGGTTGAAATTTCGCATGATGTTTTCTGTTCTGATTTCCAATAAATGTGCTAAGCATAACCAAAAAGTTTATAACCTGATTTAGCTGCCATATAAACCGATCTTCGATCTTGAATTCTTGAGCCTCCAGAGTGCGAAATTCTTATCCGATTTGGCTGAAACTTCGCATGAGGTATTTTATTCTGAGTTCCAATAAATGCGCAAAGAATATTTTAAATCTGTTAATATCCTGATATAGCTGTCATATAAACCGATCTGGGTTCTTGACTTCTTGAGCCTCTAGAGGGCGCAATTTTTATTCGATTTGGCTGAAACTTCGCATGCGACATTTTATTCTGACTTCCAATAAATGGACCAAGAATAATCCAAATCAGTTCATAACCTGATATAGCTGTCATATAAAACTATCTCAGATCTTCACTTCTTGAGCCTCTAGAGGGCGCAATTCTAATCCGATTTGGCTGAAACTTCGCATGAGGTATTTTATTCTGACTTCCAATAAATGCGCCAAGAATATTTCAAACCTGCTAATATCCTAATATAGCTGACATATAAACCGATCTGGGATCTTGACTTCTTGAGACTCCAGACGATGCAATTCTTATCCGATTTGGATGAAATTTTGCATAAGGTGTTCTATTTTGACTTCCAAAAAGTGTGCTAAGAATAGATTAACCAGATATAGCTGTCATATAAACCGATCTCGGGTCATGACTTTTTCTGCTCCTAAAGGACGCAATTCTTATCCTATTTGATTGGCATTTCGCATGAGGTGTTGTATTCTGAAGTCCGAAAAATACAATAAGAATGATTTAAATTGGTTAATAACTTGATGATCTGGATTCTTGACTTCTTGAGCCTCTAGAGGGTGCAATTCTTATACGAGATGGCTGAAATAGTGCGTAAGATGTTTTGTTCCAATATCCAACAAATGTGCCAAGCATGGTCTAAATCGGTTCATTCCCTGATGTAGTTGCCATATAAACCGAACTTCAGATTTGACTTTTTGAGCCTCTAAAAGGCATAGCGGTTAGCATGTCCGCCTATGACGCTGAACGCCTTGTTTTCGAGTCCTGTCGAGAACATCAGAAAAATTTGTCAACTGTGGTTATTCCCTCCTAATGCTGGCGGCATTTTTGTGGTACTTCCCTTGTAAAAATTCTCCCCGGTTCGGACTCGGCTATAAAAAAAGGCTCCTTATCATTGAGCTTAAACTTGAATTGAACAGCACTCATGGATATGTAAGAATTTTGCATCTGTTTAATAAAGGAATGTTCATTAGAAAATTTGCACTTGCTGCACCATGGATGTTGAAAGTCAGAACAGAAGTTCTTGGGCCAAATTTCAGCGAAATCCAATGAAAATAGAGTCCTCTGGGGGCTCAAAAAACCAAAACTGGGGATCGGTTTCTATGGGGGAAATATCCTAATCTGGACCAAAATAAGATATTTGCAATCCTTAACGATCTACATCGGTAAGAAGTCTCCGTGCAAAATGATTTCTTGATTTCTGCAGATGGATGGACGGATTTGGCAAGATCGACTTAGAATGTCAACACGATCAAGAGTATACTCGTATATACTGTATGGATAACAGATCAAAATTTCGAGGTGTTACAAACGGAATGAATAGATTAGTATACGCCCCATCCTATGGTGGTGGGTACAAAAACTATTTTGTTGCATTCTGGCACTGCGTGGAGAAGTGTTCTTTCTGTCTGCCTGGAGAAGTGTTCTTTCTGTCTGCGTGGAGAAGTGCTCTTTCTGTCGCAGTTCCGATTGTCGGTGTGACGATCGGTTTATGGCGGGCTTGCGTAATGTCTTTATTAGGGGTTAACTTTCTAGTATGTCCTCCAATTATGATGGTCTCAATGGCGGATGAACTCAAACAGCTCAATGAACTGCAGCGGTTCCAAAACTTCACCAAAGCTGACATTGCATTTACGGACTTGATAGGCTATTCTACATTTGACAAGGACTTTCTTGCCTATATGCAGTCGGGGAATAACTACATCGATGTCTCCGTTCTGGTGACTTAATTGAATTGACTTAATCTGCAGTCATGCTTTGTTCTTAATGGGCAATGAAGCTCCTATAGTTCAAATAATCTTTTTTTTTACTGCTGTTGTTTAGAGCTTCCAGAGGTCGAACACGTTCAAGTCATTTCCAAGCATCAACTTCTGGAGACGGCCGAAAAACATAGAGTAAACAAACAAGCTGTATGTATGTAGGAGAAGTAGAATGGGATCAATTTTAAAGCAGAATGTGTTGCTTTCTCGCACTAACGGTGGTTTGGTTGACTTGCTATGGTCCCTGCTCGGGCGCCACTTTAAGGTTATATGTGTGTAAAGGAATGAAAGTGGCAAAGAGGTTGCCAGTAGTGTTCAGAGGGCGAGCACGGGTTTGAGGGATGCGAGAGATCAGACGTGGCCTCAAGCAACACTTGGCCATGTGAATCAGCTACGTGAGTTTTTTGTCATTCCGTTTGCAACACATCCATAATATCCATGTCATCTATTTTTTTCACACATTGATAATTGTTAGATTTTTTGACCACAGAACAGAGTTTGGTCCAGATGGGCTCATATTTCGTAATAGTTACTATGAGTGTATTAATGCAGAATTTTTTACCAGAGATATATGTATGTATATGTGTAAATGAGGAGGTGGGTATCCAACCTCCTGTCTTTTAATTTTAATGACAAATTCTGCCAATCACTTTATTTGACAATTCATTATTCATCTTCTGCATAAATCTGAGATTATTAATCATAAATCACATTTTATTTGTAAATGAAGTCTAAGGAAAATTTATTTCCTAACTTTGATCATTAAAATGTTATGATGTCATTATTGGTATGCCATAGAACAAGGATATTGGACATACTTTCAAATAGTTTGTGAAGTTTATATCATTACTTTCCCCACTCCATTCCCTTCCATTTGAGTCATAAAATATTCATAAAATTTATTATAGCATCATAATACCGAGTGGTCTCCATTTAGAAATGACTCTTTAAATTTTTCTTATCAAATCGGATATTGTCTTTGAGTTTATGATTGACACAAATCTATCATTACAATAATTTATGCAAAATTTTATGCCATTCAATGTCCATGGGCCTTTTAAGGATATTGTAATGAAATGAAATGCGTTTATTTTTAATGATTTTATGTAAATGTTTAAAAACTTTTGCTGTCTATTCCTTCAATTTGTATAGTAACAAGTAAAAGCGTGCTAAGTTCGACCGGGCCGAATCTGATTTATATACCCTTCAACATGGATCGCATTTGTCGAGTTCTTTTAACGGTGTCTCTTTTTAGGCAAACAAAGAAAGGGAAATGATAAAAGAAAAGAGAAAAGCTTTATCAAGTTATGGTTCGATTCGGATTATAATGGGATAAATGCTAGAGACCACAAAAGAAGTCATTGTGTAAAATTTCAGCCACATCGAATAAGGATTTCGACCTTTGGGGACTCAAAAAGTAAAATAGGGAGATCGTTTTACAGGGGAGCTGTATTAGGTTATATACCGATTCTGACCATATTGGACACGTAAATTAAAAGTCATGGAAGAAGCCGTTGTATAAAATTTCACCCAAATCATATTATAATTGCTCTCTATAGAGGCTCAAGAAGTCAAGATCCCAGATCGGTTTATATGGCAGCTATATCAGATTATGGACCGATTTGAACCATACAGATGTTGAAAGTCATAACGAAACACGTCGAACAAAATTTCAGCGAAATCGGATAAGAATTGAGCCCTCTAGAGACTCAAGAAATCAAGATTGGTTTAAAAGGCAGCTATATCAGGTTACGCATCGATTTCATCCGTACTTAACATAGTTGTTGGAAATCATAGCAAAACCTCTTATGCAAAATTTCAGCGAAATCCCTCTAGAGGCTCAAAAAGTCAAGATTCAAGATCGGTTTATATGGCAGCTATATCGGTTTACGGACCTATTTGAACCATACTTGGCACAGTTGTTGGAAGTCATGACAAAATACGTCATGCAAAATTTCAGCCAAAGCGGATAGGAGTTGCGCCCTCTAGCGACTCAAGAAGTCAAGACCACAGATCGGTTTATATGACAGCTATATCAGATTATGGACCGATTTCAACCATACTTAGCACAGTTGTTGAAAATCATAAAAAAAAACCTCATGCGAAATTTCAGCCAAATCGGATAAAAATTTCGCCCTGTAGTGGCTCAAGAAGTCAAAACATGGACCGTATGGTCCATTTACAATCCCAACGGACCTACACCTATAAGAAGTAATTGTGCTAAATTTCAAGCGGCTAGCTTTACTCCTTCGAAAGTTAGCGTGCTTTCGATAGACAGACGGACGGACAGATGGACGGACGGACAGACGGACGGACAGACGGACGGACAGACGGACGGACAGACGGACGGACGGACAGACGGACGGACGGACGGACGGACAGACGGACGGACGGACAGACGGACGGACGGACAGACGGACAGATGGACGGACGGACGGACAAACGGACGGGTAGACGGACGGACAGACGGACAGACTGGTGGACGGGACAGACGGACGGACAGACGGACGGACGGACAGACTGATGGACAGACTGATGGACGGACGGACGGGACAGACGGATGGATAGACGGACGGACAGACGGATGGATAGACGGACGGACAGACGGACGGACGGACAGACGGACGGACAGACGGACGGACGGACATTGCCATATCGACATAAAATGTCAAGACGATCAAGAATATATAAACTTTATGAGGTCTGAGAAGAATATTTCGACGAGTTACAAACAGAATGACGAAATTAGTATATCCCATCCTATGGTGGAGGGTATAAAAATGCTTTTAGAGAGACTAATTAAATATTTTTCCGAGTAATTGAAAAATTTTATAGGGCCAAGTTGACCAACTTGTAGATCCTACAGAAATATTACACATAATTGGCTGTGCAAACATAAGTGAAAGGCAAAAGGTTAAAATTTTAATCGTGCAGACTATTTATGGATTACAATCTTCATAATTTTAATAAGTGTAAAATATTTGAAATTTTTTTTTTTTACGACTATTGCAACAGTTTCTTTGACAAGAGGGAAACATATCGAAAGAAGTTTTAAATAATAAAAATAGGTTTTAACTTATAACCAATTTTTATTTTTTTCGATATCCTTCTCTCTTGTCAAAAAACCCTTGTAATAATCGTAAGGAATCAATTTTCAAATATTTGCCATTTATTTATTAAAATAATGGATATCTTAATCCATAAATACTCTCTACGATAAAAATCTCTACTCCTTGTCTTGCACTTTTGTTTCCACAGCCAACTATATGAACTTTGGACCATTATGGTATAGTCCTGCTGCTTCTTTTTCATTACATTTTTGTTATTATTTTTGATGTGTTATTTTGGTTGGACCCAAAATTCCGGAAACTTTATCACATTTTTGTAAAGTGGCTTAAAATAAAAGCGGATGTGTTGCAAATTACTTCCGGCCAAATGGTTTAGTTTTTACAAAATGCTGTGTGCCCAGCCACTTTGCTGGCGGCCCATTGGCCATGCAAGCAAACTGCGAGCAACCAAACGAACAAACTTCTTCAGTCAGTCATTTATTTAGTTTGGCCGGCCATTTTGGCTTGCTGGCTGTCAGTTTGTTAGTCTACAGACTGTTACTGCATTTTTGGCTCCCTTTGGAGCTAATGGACCCCGTCAGTGAGAGAGAGAGAGGGCAAATGGCACTGAGCTGCTACAAGTCTGTTGCTCATTGAAAACTGTTGTTTTAATTAAAAACATTTACAACGCCCGTTTATATGCTTGCCCACACACACACACCCACATAACAGCGGCGGGCCACTTCACACAGGCAAAACATTTTATACGCCATTGTGGCCAACATCAGATGCAGCACCAGCAGGAGCAACATCTCTGCACAATGTTTGGTGGCTAGCCTGCCAATGCTGATGTTGTTGGTTGCCAGTCAACAATCATGAGTGGAAGTGGCGCCCAACAAACAGTGGTTTACAAAAGATAAGAGCTCAAATTGAAGAATATAAATGCTGATAATCATTATTTCTAAATGGCTAAAATGTCGAATAGCCTAACACAACTCACTGCCTCCAATTTCGGCGAAATCGGACAATAAATGCGCCTTTTATGGCCCCAAAACTTTAAATCAAGAGATCGGTCTATATGGCAGCTATATCCAAATCTAGACCCCTATACCCAAATCTAGCCAAAGTGAAGAAGAATGTTGAAGGGCCTAACACAACTCACTGTCTCAAATTTCAGCAAAATCGGATAATAAATGTGGCTTTTATGAGCCTTAGACCCTAAATCGGCGGATTGGTCTATGTGGTAGCTATAACCAAATCTGGATCGATCTGTGCCATATTGCACGAGTATGTCGAGGGGCTTAACTTAACTCACTGTCCCAAATTTCGGCGACATCGGATAATAAATGCTCCTTTTATGGGCCCAAAACCTTAAAGCGAGATGACAGCTATATCCAAATCTGGATTGATTTGGGCCAAGTTGCAGAAAAATGTCGAAGAGCCTTACACAACTCACTGTCCCAAATTTCGGCGAAATCGGACAATAAATGCTCCTTTAATGGCCCCCAAACCTTAAATCAAGAGAATGGTCTATATGGCAGCTATATCGAAATCTAGACCGATCTGAGCCAAAGTGAAGAAGAATGTTGAAGGGCCTAACACAACTCACTGTCTCAAATTTCGTCGTTATCGGATAATATATGCGCCTTTTATGGATCCAAAACCTTAAATCGGCGAATCGGTCTATATGGCAGTTATATCCAAATCTAGACTGATCTATGTCATATTGCACAAGTATGTCGATGGGCTTAACTTAACTCACTGTCCCAAATTTCGGCGAAATTGGACAATAAATGCGGAAATTATGGGCCGAAAACCTTAAAGCGAGAGATCTAGCCATATCCGTCCGTCTGTCCAAAACAAGCCAACTTTCGAAGGAGTAAAGCTAGGCGCTTGGAATTTTGCACAAATATTTCTTATTAGTGTAGGTCGGTTGGGATCCGATCACGTGGTGTTTTGGTATCACTTCCAATAATTGTGCCAAGTATACTCTAAATCGATTTAAAAACTGATATAGCTGCCATATAAACCGACCTTGGGTCTTGACTTCTTGAGCTTCTAGAGAGCTCAATTCTTATCCAATTTGGCTGAAATTTTGGGCGTGGAGTTTTGGTATGACTCCCAACAACTGTGCCAAGTATGGTCTTAATCGGTATATAACCTGATATAGTCGCCATATAAACCGATCTCCCCATAAGACTTCTAGAGTCTCTAGAGGGCGTAGTTCCTATCCGATTTGGCTGAAATTGCAGGACGTGTTTCATTATGACTTCCAACAACTGTGCAAAGTATGGTTCAAATCGCTTCATAACCTGACATAGCTGCCATTTAAACCGGTCTTGGCTCTTGACGTCTGGAGCTTCTAGAGGGCGCAATTCCTACTCGATTTGCCTGTTATTTTGGAGGTGGTGTTTTTCTATTTAAAAAGTCATTCAAAGAACTTGACAAATGCGATCCATGGTGGAGAGTATATAAGATTCGGCCCGGACGAATTTAGCACACTTTTACTTGTTTCCTGTTTTGTTTTGACTGGGCAAAGAACAGTCAGCATTTTGAGCAATTTGGGCGGGTGCCTGTGGTAAACTCGGAATTTTTAAGTTTCGGTGCAAAAATGTTGGTATGTCCAATGACAAAAATCATTAGAGCAACACACAAATGGTTGCCAGGTACAAGAAAACATAATAATAATTTTAAAGGCACATCCATTGTTTGGTAATATTTAGGATAGGTAGGTATTTAAATGTGCGAAAACAACAACAACTACTTTTATAACCACCACCGTTGGATAGAGGCTATATACATTTAGTCATTCCGTTTGCAACACATCGAAATATCAATTTCCGACTCCACAAAGTGCATATATTTCGGATCGTCGTAAAATTCTAAAGCGATTTAACGATGTCCGTGTGTCTGTCCAGACACACAGATAAGTCTTTTTGATGCAAGCTAGTTAAGTTTTTGAAGGTCCAAATTGGACCATATTTGGATGCTATATATACCGATCTACCGATATAGGGTCTAATGCCCATAAATGCTTTATTTTTTTTATCCGATTTCGCTGAAATTAAAACCAGTGGCTTATTTTAATCCTCCCGTCATCTGACCTAAGTATGGATTAGATCGGTTCATATTTAGTTATAGCTGCCATATAGACCGATCTCCCGATAAAGCTTTATTTATTACCCGATTTCGCTAAAATTTAAAACAGTCGCTTATTTTAAGCCTCCCTACATCTGACCTAACTATCGTTCAGATCGGATTTTATTTATATATAGCTGCCACACAGACCGATCTCCCGATAAAGGGTCTGAAGCCCATAAGAGCTTTACTTTTTATCCGATTTCACTGAAATTTGGAACAGTGCGTAGTTTTAGGCCTCCCGACATCCGCAACAATAAGGTACAGATCGGACTATATTTAGACATAGCTGCCATATAGACCGATCTCCCGATAAAGGTTCTGAAGACCATAAAAGCTTTATTTATTACCCGTTTTCGCTAAAATTTAAAACAGTCGCTTATTTGAAGCCTTGCTACATCTGATTAAAATATGGTTCAGATCGGACTATATTTAGATATAGCTGCCGCATATAGACCGATCTCCCGATAGAGGGTCTGAAGCCCATAAAAGCTTTATTTTGTATCCGATTTCGCTGAAATTCGAAACAGTGAGTAGTTTTAGACCTTCCAACACAGGACCGAAATATGGTTCTGATCGGACTATGTTTAGATATAGCTGTCATATAGACCGATCTGCCGATAAGGAGTCTGAAGCCCATAAAAGCTTTATTTATAACCCGATTTCGCTGAAATTTGGAACTGTGCGTAGTTTTAGGCCTATCGACAACCGACACAAATATGGTACAGATCGGACTATATTAAGATATAGCTGCCATATAGACCGATCTCCCGATAAAGGTTCTGAAGACCATAAAAGCTTTATTTAATACCCGATTTCGCTAAATTTGGAACAGTGAGTTTTTCTGAGCCTCCAGATATCCGACTTTTATATGGTTCAGATCGACTTTTATTTGGATATATCTGCAAAAAATACGAATATTTTGTTTTACAAAATTGAATAGTGACATATATATTAGAATACTCAATGTCCGTGCCAAATTTGGGTGCTTAAGTTATCCAATTTTCGCCGGATTGTGACGAAAGGGGGTTTACATATATACCCGAGGTGGTGGGTATCCAAAGTTCGGCCCGGCCGAACTTAATGCCCTTTTACTTGTTTATTTTATTTAAAGCATATCGAAAATAGCTGATCATAATACAAAACCATAATGGAGTTGTGTGAAAATAGAAGGTGTATCATAACATCGAAATAAATCCAAATAAGCCCAGCTTATAATTCGTAAAAATTTGGGTTTAAATTATGTTACAACATTGAAACCCCGAATAACAAGGTATTGCAAGGGTAAAAAACTTTATATTTGTCACAAGTGATTGCAAGAATTTGTCGCAAAATCTTATACTTTTATCGTAAACGAAGACAAACGTTTTTCAGAAAAGAAGTTTAATTGACGAAAACCTTCTTTATACCAAACGAATTACTTGTTTTGCGTGTAGGGCATATTTTTCCCGTATGGCTTCTTTCTTCGTTACAACCACTGTGTTTTCCTCCACCATGCGATGTTTTTGATCCTCTTCCATTTCATCCATAAAAGAATGTCGAATGTTGTGGCATAAACAGTAGTTTGTTCCATACCAAAGGACGTTCATGTTGGTTCATTATTTACCAGCAGCAACAAAAGCATTCACATGTGATTTGAAAGCATAGCCCTCGCAACACAATCTCACTGCACTCCTACCACTTCCCCAAGTATTTTTGTATATTACCAAATACCATGGGTTTATTTATTTTTTTGGATTTTTAATTTGAAGCCTGCATACAGCATGATGGATCTGACTGTGAGGGACTATGAGAGACTATGTTTCCCAAAAACTTTCTCCACCATGTTATTTCAGTGGCGCTAACCATGATGAACAAAAACAGAAGGCATCTGTCGAAGGCATTTACTGTTGGGAAAATTCTCAATACATAGCAACAGAAAATGTGAATGTGAAACAAGCTGGAAAATGCATCAAATATAACATGACTTGTGCTTACTCATTCAGATTAAATCGTTTTGATCGATTTTCGGCGAACACCTTTTTGGATAATTGCTTTCGCAAACAATTTCCAAAGCACTTTACACTTTAATATTAAAGAAGTAAAAGAGTACTAACTTCCGTCGGAACGAATTTTATATACCCTCCACCATGGATCACATTTGTCAAGTTGTTTGCCCATATCTCTTTATAGGCAAAAATGGGCTAATGCATAAGTATTGCTATGCTATTGGAGCTATATGAGGTTATGGACCCATTCAGGCCATACTTGGTTTGATTATTGGAGGTCATAGAGTAGCTTAGGTTTGAGTGGCATGACCCTCTTTTCAACCTAACATAACCGAACCTGGTTAATAGCGACTTTTATTTAAGTATACGTTTTTTAATTCTCATAATCCTTCAATAAAGGAAATCTTCGACTTTTAGTATTTTTTTTTTATACCCACCACCGAAGGATGGGGGTATATTCATTTTGTCATTCCGTTTGCAACACATCGAAATATCCATTTCCGGCCCTATAAAGTATATATATTCTTGATCAGCGTAAAAATCTAAGGCGATCTAGAAATGTCCGTCCATCTGTCTGTTGAAATCACGCTACAGCCTTTAAAAATGGAGGTATTGAGCTGACTCCCTGCACAGATTCTTTTTTTGTCCATTAGCAGTTTAAGTTCGAAGATGGGCTATACCGGACTATATCTTGATATAGCCCCCATATAGACCGATCCTCCGATTTAGGGTCTTAGGTCCATAAAAGCCACATTTATTATTCGATTTTGCTGAAATTTGGGACATTGAGTTGTGTTACGCCCTTCGACATCTTTCTTCAATTTGGTTCAGATCGGTTCAGATTTTGATATAGCTGCCATATAGACCGATCCTCCGATTTAGGGTCTTAGGGCCATAAAAGCCACATTTTTTACCCGATTTTGCTGAAATTTGGGACAGTGAGTTGTGTTGGGCCCCTCAATATCTATCTTCAATTTGGCCCTGATCGGATCAGATTTGGATATAGCTGCCATATAGACCGATCTCTCGGTTTAAGGTTTTGGGCCCATAAAAGGCGCATTTATTGTCCGATGTCGCCGAAATTTGGGACAGTGAGTTGTGTTCGGCCCTTCGACATCCTTCTTCAATTTGACTCAGATCGGTCCAGATTTGGTTATAGCTGCCATATAGACCGATCCCTCGATTTAAGATTTTGGGCCCATAAAAGGCGCATTTATTGTCCGATGTCGCCGAAATTTGGGACAGAGAGTTAAGTTAAGTCCCTCCACATATTTCTGCAATTTGGTCCAGATAGGTCGAGATTTGTATATAGCTGCCATATACACCGATCCTCCGGTTTAGGGTCTAGGCCCATAAAAGCCTCATTTATTATACGATTTTGCTGAAATTTGGGACATTGAGTTGTGTTGGGCCCCTCAATATCTATCTTCAATGTGGCCCTGATCGGATCAGATTTGGATATAGCTGCCATATAGACCGACCCTCGATTTAAGGTTTTGGGCCCATAAAAATCGCATGTCCGATGTCGCCGAAATTTGGGACAGTGAGTTGTGTTGAGCCTTGACATACTTCTGCAATATGGCACAGATCAGTTCAGATTTGGTTATAGCTGTCATAGAGACCGATCTCTCGGTTTAAGGTTTTGGGGCCATAAAAAGCGCATTTATTGTCCAATGTCGCCGAAATTTGGGACAGTGAGTTGTGTTAAGCCCCTTGGCATACTTCTTCAATTTGGTCCAGATCGGTGCAGATTTTGATATAGCTGCCATATAGACCGATCCTCCGATTTAAGGTCTTAAGCCCATAAAAGCCACATATATTATCCGATTTTGCTGAAATTTGAGACAGTGAGTTGTGTGAGGCCCTTCCACATCCTTCTTCAATTTGACTCAGATCGGTCCAGATTTGGATATAGCTGTCATATAGACCGATCCCTCGATTTAATGTTTTGGGCCCATAAAAGGCGCATTTATTGCCCGATGTTGCCGAAATTTGTGACAGTGAGTTGTGTTGGGCCCCTTAATATCTATCTTCAGTTTGGCCCTGATCGGATCAGATTTAGATACAGCTCCCATATAGACCGATCTCTCGGTTTTAGGTTTTGGGGCCATAAAAGGCGCATTTATTGTCCGATGTCGCTGAAATTTGGGACAGAGAGTTGTGTTAGGCCCTTCGACATCTTTCTTCAATTTGGTCCAGATCGGTGCAGATTTTGATATAGCTGCCATATAGACCGATCCTCCGATTTAAGGTCTTAAGCCCATAAAAGCCACATTTATTATCCGATTTTGCTGAAATTTGAGACAGTGAGTTGTGTGAGGCCCTTCGACAACCTTCTTCAATTTGACTCCATTTGGGTATCCAAACTTCGGCCCGACCGAACTTAACGCTTTTTATTTGTTCGTGTGTGGCTTTAATCATTTTCATTAAGGCTTATGTGTTGCCTTCCCTTTACAACCTTATGTTGACTTGTGACTTATTCAAGGTTCTCCTTCTATTGTGTTGTGGGTAACCTAAAAAGAAAAACAAAACAATCTGCTTACCTCAAATAACAAACAGAATAGCAAAACTCAGTAGGAATTACCTTGAGAAAACAGTTCAATACTGTTTTAAGGGCGGGGGAGAATAAACAAACAACAGATAGATAGGTCATGCCAAAAGATTTTCAATCAAATGGCAAAACCTAGGAAAACAATGAAAGACAAGTTTATTTTGAAAATAAACCTAAAAAGCTTAAATTTAAAGAAAAAAACAAACTTTACTCGGTAAATAAAATAAAAGTCTGTAAAGCGTTTATCTAAATTTAAGCAAAAGTTAAGTTTTAACTTTAACACCGAAATAGATGAAGGCTTCCTATAGGAAAGTGGGGTTTCTAGCTTACCCACTTTCTTTTATTTCGAACCCCTTAAAAGCCAGCTACAAAGCTGCACTGCTGCCTCTAACCCTTTTTACTAAATGAAAGGATTTTTAGTAAAATTTATTTTCTTTTGAAATCGTCCTTACTCTGCGGGCATATGCTGTCGCCATTTGTTGCATTATTCACTTGAATTATTTTTGGAAGCAGGGGGATTTCTTTTCAAAACTAGGAGGTTGACTGTTTCACAGCACCCCTGGCAGAGGAACCAAAACAAGCGCCATACATTTGTCATGTTATTCGAAGCCAAAGAAGTAATCATTTTACTTTATGGCATTTCCTTTTTGATTTTCTTACCCACTTTCTGCTGTCACAAGGAAAATGGAACTTTTCTGCTGCGTTGTGGGAAAAGAAAAATGTCTTAACTTTTGCTTATTTTTCATCAGAAATTTTTTTGGTTTCATCAATTATGGGGCTTAAGAAGAACCCAGAGAGGGAAGCAATGGGGCAAAGAGGAGGAACATGTGTCATTGTTTGTGTTTGCGAGGAAAAGGGAAAATATTGCATTTCTTTTTGGCCAAGTTGCACTTAGTTCCAGTTGACATTTAACACTCGTTACAATTGTTATGAGAGTATTATGTATTGCACTTAAGCTAAGTTGGTTAAAAGTAAAACAAAAAGGACTCACAGGACTAGCAGGACAAACATGAACTAGTTTAGCAAGTGCTAGGCCAGAGATGGGGAATAAGAGAAGGCTGTTGTTATGAGAAACCATAGAGCATATGTAGTTCGCAATGAAGTGAGTAAGCGTTTTATGATCAACACAATAATCATTAAAATAAGAGTTGAACTTAAATTAAGCATAGTTAAGATTTATTGCAAATGCAAATTCGACCATGAACATTCCACTTAGGAACAGGAGAAAATTGCTCACATATCAATGAGTGGTGTCCGCTTCAAGTTTAAAACTTAATGAGTTAAGATTTATAAACCTTTTAAAAATAAATAAAGTCAAGGAAACTAATTTTAAGGAAAATTTTACTTAAACTATCCTTTAAGGAAGTTGTTAGAACCTAACTTTGAATTGTTGTAAAAGTTTAAATATACATACCATCTTTTCAACCTAACCTATTCTAAGTGCATGAACGAACAACGTCTGAAAATCATAAAAATTCACCAAAATTCGGAGTCGGTGACAGCTACTTTAAGAGCGCCATCGTTGCGTCTTCATTATCATTGTCAGTGAAGAAGCTCATTGACGAACCCAATAAGCAAAATATCCGTTATTGGTCAGGTGAAAGACCAAAAGTGCTTCACGAATCACAAAAAATAACTATTTGAAGTGGTTTGCATGTCGGCGGGGTCATTGGGCCATACTTCTTTGTCTACGATGTTAATCGTCATGTTACCGTGAATGGAATACGCTATCACACCATGCTCACTGATTATTTTTGGCCTTAATTGGAAGATATGAACCTGGACGAGATGTGATTGTAAGTTAGATGAGCGTGTCCGTTTGACGCCTCTAGACTAATTTCTTTCGGGCTACATCAAGTCATTGGTCTATGCCAACAATGCGACGACGTTTGAAGAGCTCAGAGCTAAGAAATGCAAATTTTGCCCATGAACATTCCATTAAGGAACAGGGGCTCACACATTAATGAGTTTAGTCTGATTCAAGTTCAAGCTCAATGATAGGGGCCTCCTTTTTACAGCCGAATCCGAACGGCGTGCCACAGTGCAACACCTCTATGGAGAGAAGTTTTACATGGCAAAATACCTCACAAATGTTGCCAGCATTAGGAGGGGAAAACCACCGCTGAAAATTTTTTCTGATGGTCTCGCCAGGATTCGAACCCAGGCGTTCAGCGTTATAGGCGGAAATGCTAACCTCTGCGCTACGGTGGCCTCCTATGTAGGTAGCACGGAATTCCTAACTTAGATTTTCTTTTTCGAGGTTACCTTCTAGTATTTTGAGCGCACAACAAGCCGATTACGGGTTTAGGTGTATGTCCAAAGTGTCATCAGTCGGATTAATATCTGCACCATCTCTTCAACCTAACCTATCCTAAGTACATGAACGAACAACGTCTGAAAATCATCAAAATTTACCGAAATTCGGAGTCGGTGACAGCTACTTTAAGAGCGCCATCGTTACATCTTTATTGTCATTGTCAGTGACGAAGCTCATTGACGAACCCAATAAACAAAATATACCTCATTGTTCAGGTGAAGTCCACATGGAGTTTACGAATCAATGATTCACTAAAATATAACTGTTTGGTGCGGTTTGCAAGTCGGCGGCATCATTGGGCAATACTTCTTCGTCGAAGTTGTCAATTGTCAAGTTACCATGAATGATGTATGAGTATGAGTATGACATTTGTCGATTTGGGCGGAAATGTTTTGTTCCAAATAACTCTATGCCTGAAATAAGGCCCCAAATTTGGAAATGACAAAAAGCTCCAAACTTAATTTTTTGGGGTTTCATTTCGTTTTTTTTTTTTTTTAATAAAACAGCGAGCAGCACATTTCGAAAGATTTGCCGGTCATTAGTCAGTGGCTTACTTTTGGGGCCTTATTTAATTTTAGTTTTGGGTGAGTATGAGTATGACATTTGTCGGTTTGGGTGAAAATGGTTTGTTCCAAATAACTCCATACCTGAAATAAGACCCCAAATTTGGAAATGACAATGAGCGTCAAACTTAATTTTTGGGGCTTCATTTCGTTTAAGAAAACAGCGAGCAGCACATTTCGAAAGATTTGCCGGTCATTAGTCGGTGGCTTATTTTTGGGGCCTTATTTAATTTTAGTTTTGGGTATTTTTTCATTCCGTTGGGGCTTTATTTCATTTATACTTTTGAGGTCGTATTTCACTATGAAATAAAGACCCATTTTTTTAGTTTTCTTTTTTTTAATTTTCAGTTTGGGCCTGTTTTATAATGGGGCCTTATTTCATATCCCCTTTTATAATGAACAAGGGTGATAAATCTATCCATGATGGTGGGTATCGAAAGCATGACCGAACTTATTATTTTAATATTTTTCTTCTGTTTTTGTTTAATTTTTTAATTTTTTACATTTAAATTTTATAATTTTTTTTTTGTAATTTTCCACAAAACATTTTTGTAATTTTAAACTACAAAACTTGAAAAAATATTGTTTAAGTTGTAAAAGAGTTGTCAAAACAGTTAAAACTGGTAAAATTTTTGTTTGGTTCTAAATCCTAAATTATTTCTAATTTGCTATAAGGCAACCCATTCATAAATATGTGAGAAGTTTCCTTTCTATTACATAATGTAAAAAATGGTTTCTCTAAGGGAAATATGGTTTTATGTTATCTAATCACACACTCCAGTTTATTTTTAAGCCTTTTATTAATCTTTAAGCTCTTTTTGGAATGTTTTTATTTTATTGTCTCAATTTTGCTTTAATTCCTCAATCCTCTGTATAAACGTTTGGGCTTTGAATCTTCCTCTTATACAATTTACTATTCCTACCTCTTTTTGGGGGGGTATTTTAAGTCTGAAAAACTAAACTTTCACATTTTATTAGATTTCCTTTTTTCATGCGTACATGTTTAGATTTTTTAAGGATACCAACAGAACAAAAGGGATAAATGAATAAGCCTTAGGGGACTATTTGAACAAAAACTTGGCAAAACCCAATCGATGTTAGAAATTCTAAAGCTACTATAGCATGTACAACCCTTTCCTTCTGAGCTGTAGTAGTTAAAGAAAACTTTGTGAATTATTTAGAAAAAGAGCACAACAAATTTACTCAATAAAAATGGAGAAAATTTATTAACAATATTCTTAGAAAATACAAATAAAACAAATCAAGGGAAGACTTATTTTCTTTAGGTTTTTAAGTATTCATATCTAATACCCATGTGGGTATTGAACATTTTTAGGAATTGCCAGAGAATAAGGTAATTGACTTATGGTTAAGAAGCTTGGCAGCTTTGGGAGACTGTCATTTGATAGAGCTGGCAAACTATCGATAATTGCAGCATTCGATATTTTCAATATTTTTAATAATAAATGTCGATAGTATCGATATTATGGCTAATTTTCCAGCACCTATATATCAAACGAAAATGGGAAGTAAAAATCAGGAGATCGATATATACAGAAGCAAATTTAATAAGTCAATGGGAAGTGAAGAGAGAAATCGTTGTACAAAATTTTATCACAATCGGATAAGAAATGCGCCCTCTATAGGCGCAATGTATGCGCCCTCTATAGGCGCAATGTATGTGTCCTATATAGGCGCACTGTAAGCGTCCTCTATAGGCGCAATGTATCTCATAGAGTACATTCAGTGTCGGATAGCTAGTTTAGGTTACATTAGGTTGAGTGGTTTGCTCACCAAAAGTGAGTTCATTCGGAGGCCAGCTTAGGCCATTGTGGTACTCTAGAAAGAGAGGGAAAAGGAAAACAGATGTGAGACCTCGGACCAAAGGTTATAGACGAATAAAAGAAAAACAGGAAGAATGGAAAACCCGAGCGGGGGTGCAGAACGTTTATGGCCCATAAGAACGCTAATGGTACCCCCATCGGAACCATCCTTTGTTTCTCATAGTAGTTCTCATAGTTTTCCGGGGGCGAGTTACTGGCCCGGCGCCCCAACCGCATGGGTTTTGTGGGATTGCACATGTATCCCTCGTTGTGGCAAGCCGATTGCTCCAAGATCCGACGCTCACCTTCAGCCGCCCCTAACCTGGGAACAGACGCTGATGTTGGCCATTGGTTATTTGAAGGCGCCAATAACTCGCCTTGTCATCTCAAGTATCATTGGCACTCAGTATTTAATTAAGAGCCAGTGCCACCTGACTCCTCACTGAGACTTTGCCCTCGAAATTCGCTGACTGCCCGCGGCCGCATTTGCAGCTACTCCGCACAAAAACGGAGCTTTCCACCATCCGCCACTTGTGGACGCGCCCGGTAGCTTTCAGCTAAGCTTCCCGTGGTAACGATGTACACCACACAAGTCGGAGCTCAAAGTTCCAGCCTGTGTGGTGTTCATAGTTATCTCGTATCGGACGGGATCGGAACCATCCTGTTCCGTCAATAAATCTGAGGAGATCTACCAAAGGTATGTTCGTAAGTTCTCCCAGATCGCAGAAGAAACGGTTCCCCAGAAAGGAGAGTCTACGTCCCTGCAGACCCGTGCTCAATAGCCTCCTCTTCATCCTCATCGAGGCAACTCCTGCAGAAGTCTTTGTGCGGTTTTCCCATGCGCGCAGCCATGCGGCCTATGACATAGCGCCCGGTTATGACCCTTGCTAACAAACTAATCGACCTCTTATCGAACTACAGCAACTCCCTCGTCCTCCTCCGGTCGATGACAGGCCAGAGCGGCTTTGCAGTCAGGCAACCATCCACCGAGTTCCATCTCGCCACCGACGCCGCCCTGGCCATACCTCTACTGTGTTCAGTAGCTCGACAAATGACACGTAGGCGAGACCGGTGGCTGGTCCGCCCGGCGCAGATGAACCCCTCCTGGCGCACTCGTCCGCCCTCTTATTTCCTGGAATCCCCTCATTTCCAGGAATCCCCTCATTTCTTGGAATCCCCTCATTTCCAGGAACCCATGTCAGCTTCACATCGTGGACCCGTAGCCAAACCAGGGATTCCAAACAATTCCCCACGCATTTCGACCTCACCATCCTCGATCTCAAGGCCTTGAGCGCTGCCATACTGTCCACATAAATCTTGAGTTTTGAGGGAGGTAAAACCCTAACCACAATTTCTCTTGCAGTTACTGTAATGGCACAGACCTCTACCTGAAAGACCGTACACTCGTCCGGGTGTCTGAGAGACATACCGATATTGAATCCGTCACAGTAGACCCCTAATCCAGTTCCTGACTCCATCTTAAAGCCATCAGTGTAGATCGAGGTCTCATTCTCATCAAGTACAGTATTCGCTCTCCATTCATTCCTCCCAGTTCGAGACTTTGATAAAAACTGGCTAGAACCTTTTTTACCACCTTGTCTCACTCATTAAGCTGCTTGTGGTGATTTGTTTGAAAAAGCCTTTCAACACTTACATTTATCCTGCTGCCTGTTAGCATACAAATCTCCATACTGGTTCTAACCTATAACCAAATTTATTCCCTTACCTCTCTAATGAGGACGTTTTGTCCTAAATGATGTAGAATATGTGGAATGTCGATATTGTCCAACGATACTGTTGGTCTTCTTTTTATTTTATAAATTTGTGTCCATAAAACTTGGTCCTTATATCATTCAAGGATATTTTCAATATCAACTCCCCCGCGTATGCTAATGAAGCTCTTGGCATGTGCAACCAATAATTGAAATAAAATATCCCCAGAAAATTTGTGAACGAACAACCGACAATCATGAAAACAGCTCAGAGGAGAGAGCGAGAGAGAGAAGCAGTCACCATCAACCGACATTATCATATTGAAAAACTTTCCATAATGAGGTATCAAATTTTTGGTTGAATAGAGGAGGGCGGAGTGCTGGGTGGAAAAGTCCAAAAATAATATTTGGTCATTGTGGAGCCACAACTCAATGGGCAAAACTGCCATGTTTGTGTGTGTGTGTGTGTTTGCAATTTGATGGCAGGGCAAGTATATCTTTCGTAGTACCATCATAATATCATGGAAATTTAATTTATAAGGGTTTTTTTTTGTTTGCTGGCTGCTTTTCGTTACGTTTTCTTAGAAGTTCGGTAAACAAATTGCATTCTGGGAAGAAATTTTCTTAGTAACTTCATTATACTAACTCACTGGCCCAACGTCTGTCTAAAGAACACCAGCGGAGCTGAGTGGTGGCCAGGCAACAGCGTAAAGATTTTGTCTTCTAAAGAGAGAGGGAGAGACGAGCAGCAGGTTGGACAAATGAAAAACATCTTCAAAGGGAAGCTTAATAAATGCAATTTCCCCTTCTTTGTTATGAAATCACTCCTTGCTTTAGTAACCCAGCTTTTGAGAAGTATCGGTGGCAGCAGCTTCATCATCATTGCAAATAAAAGCGATTTAGCAGCAGCAAAGGACGATGGGAAGCGAATAAAGGATACAGCATCCTTAAAAGCGAAATATTTTGCGTAAAGAAACAATGCAAACACTGCCATATCATGGCAAAGGGGCAAGAGTTGCTCTGACTTTCACTTATGATAGTGAGTTTGTTACCATCGACTTTGGGGGGGGGGGGGGGGGGGTGGCAGGCAACTAAAAATTTTGGTGAAATGTTCATAAGAGGTGGCGTTCATAAAAAAATGCGTTTACTTTTTTTCGTTTTCCTTGTAAACTTCCGTTTGAATTTCGTAACGGAAGCAAGAAAATACATATCCTTATACAGTCGCATCATCATCATCATCATCGTCATCATAAACATGAGAGGGAGTTTACAAATGGAAGGGAAATTGAAACGTATTTGCCATTTAGTTGACAATTTGTAATTCTCTTTGCTGAATGCATTTCATAACTAGTTTTTGTTCATTTATGGCACTTTTCCTTTTAAACACAAATGAAATATGAGCAGCAAAGTGAATTGAAAAGCAAAATTCATGATTTAAACTTACTAAAGGTTGGGAAATTATCCCTAAGGTGAAGTTAGAGGTATGGATTTTGAAAAAAGCTGGATTTTTTAAATTAAGCTACTGAAGGGAAATTTAAAAAATAAAGGTAATGACAAGTTTTCATACGTGGCAATCTCCTGAGAGTGGGGCGGGAGGGTTTATCCATTTGTCATTACGTGTACAACGCATTGAAATATCTAACTCTGACCCTTAAAGGGATATGTATTCTTGAAAAGTCTAAGAACTTTATGCAATGTTCGTCTGTCCGTCCTTCTGTTGGAATCACGCTACCGTCCTTTAAAATGAAGATGTTCAGCTGAAATTTAGCACAGATCATTTTTTTCCCACAGGCAAGTTAAGTTCGGATATGGCATACACTGGTGGCCACCATGGCACAGAGCTTAGCATGTCCGCCTATGATGCCGAACGCCTGGGTTCAAGTTCCGGCATGAACATCAGAAAATTTTTCAGCGTTAGTTATCCCCTTGCTAATGCTGGCTACATATGTGAGGTATCCCGACATGTTACAACTTCTCTAATAAGTGGTGTCGGCATGCCGTTCGGACTCGCCTATAAACAGAAGGACCCTCATCATTGAGCTTAAATTTTGAATCGTACTGCACTCATTGATTTGAGAGAAGTATCGCTTTTTCCTCAATGGAATGTTCATGGGAAATTTAGTATATATTGGACTATATCTTGATATAGTCCCCATCCCCACCGTAGAGTCAAGGTTACCATATCCGCCTATGATGCCGAACCCCTAGGTTCAAATCCCGGCATGATCCCCTTGCTAATGCAGCTAACATTTGTGAGGTATGCTGGCATGTTAAAAATGTTCTAGCAAGGGGTTTTGGCATGCCGTTTGGATGATATGGACTTGAAAAAGGAGGCCCTTTATCATTGATCTTAAACTTTAATCGGACTGCACTCATTGATATGAGAGAAGTAACCCCTGTTTCTCAAGGGAAATTAAGTGTATACCGGACTATATTTACATATAGTTCCCATATAGGATGATCTGCCGATTAAAAGTGTTGAAGATATGAAATACGCATTTATTAACCGATTTAGCTGAAATCGGTTAATAAATGCAACAGTGAGTTGCGTTAGGCCTCTCGACATCCTTGGCGATTGTGGTCCAGATTGAACCATATTTCGATACAGCTGCCATATATACCGATCTCCCAATTTGAAGATTTGGGTCCATAAAACGAACAGTTTTTTCCAGATTTCTCTGAAATTTGTCACAATGGCTTCCCTTGTTTGGTATGGCCCCCATATATAACGATCTGCCAATTTAGGAACCTGGGTTCATAATTTTGCTGAAATTTATCACAGAATGTTGAGTTGAGGCTCCTGTTAAACTTATTGAAGTGATTATATTCCGAATCGGCCTTTGTTTGCGTATGGTCCCCATATAAACCGATCTCCTGATTTAAGGTCTGGGACCCATTACAGCCATATTTATTATTAAGCTGTGTTAGGCTCTTCGACATCTTTGCCGAATATTGTACAGATCGGATGATATTTTGATATAGTGTCAAAATTTCCAACTTAAGGGCTTGAGCCTATAAAAGGTGCTTTTGTTACCCCATTTCTCTGAAATTTGCCACAGTGAGTTGCTTTAGTACCCTCAAAATCCTTGTTGAGTATGATACAGACGGGTCCATATTTTGCTATAGCTCCCATATATACCGACCTACGTAGTTAGGAACTTGGGCTAATAAAATTCGTATTTATTACCATATTTAGCTGAAATTTAGCACAGTTATTTGCGGTATAACCCTTGACATTCTTGCCGAGTATGGTCTCATTCGGAACATATTTGGATATAGCTGCCAGATACACCGATTTGGAGTCTAGAGCCCTTTTATCACCAGATTTTGTTGAAATTTGACACAGTGAGTTGTGCTAGAGCCCTCAATATCCTTGTTGAGTATAGTTCAGGTCGGACCATATTTGGATGAAACGCACATTTATTGCACGACTTCTCTGTAATTTGCCACAGTGAGTTGGATTAGGCCCTTCGACATCCTTGCTGAGTATGGTCTCGATAGTACCATATTTGGACATTGGTGTTATATATACCGATCTCCCATTAAAGACACTTTAATTGCCCGATTTCGCTGAAATTTGGTCAAGTGAGATACGTTCGGCCAGTCAATGTTCTTGCCAAACATAGTACAGATGGGACCTTATTTTTATATACACCTATGGACTTGGTAAACAATAAAAGTATGCAAGGTTAATGCGTTTTCATTATACATCTCACCATAGGATGTGGGTATACTAACTTCGTCATTCAGTTTGTAACATCTCGAAATATTCGTCTAAGACCCCATAGAGCATATTTAATCAATCAAGTTATGATATTTAAAGTCGATCTAGCCATGTCCGTCTGTCTGTCCGTTCATCTGTCTGTCTGTCCGACTGTAAGTCCGTCGTTCTGTCCGTCTGTCTGTCCGTTCATCTGTCTGCCCGACTGTATGTCCGTCGGTCTGTCCGTCTGTCTGTCAGTCCGTCCGTCTGACTCGGTTTATAGCCTGGAACACATCCCATATAAACCGATCTCCCTATTTTACTTCTTGAGCCCTTAAAGGGCGAAATTCTTATTCGAATTGGCTGAAATTTTACACAATGACTTCTACTACGGTCTCCGACATTTAATTCAATGATGGTCCAAATCCCATACCGGGAAAATATCTCGACAAATGGGATTCATGGTGGAGGGTATATAAGATTCGGCCCGGCCAAACTTAGCACGCTTTTACTTGTTTGTTTTTGGTATGCTTCTAAATATGGGAACTTTAAGTCATGGAATTGAAAGTAATCGAGCGATTTCCGTGTGTATGTCTGTCTCTCTCTCAGTTTGTCCGTCGGTCCTTGTGACTATCTCTCTCTCTGTCTGTCCATCTTTCAGCCTGTCCGTCTTTCAGTCTTTCCGTCTTTTAGACTGTCTGTCTCTTTGGCTGCTTCTCTGTCTGTCCGTCCATCTTTCGGCCTGTGTGTCTGCTTTTCTGTCCGTCCGTCTTTCAGTTTGTCGGTCTGTCTGTCTATCCGTCTATCTGTCTGTCCGTGTATTTAGGTTATTTTTTTCAAAAAGAGGGTGCGAATATTAATTCGCCCCATATCACTATGGACATACACATTGGCTTATTATGCGCCGTCAATACTAAGAAGTAACCAGAAAAAATGAATGTCGGGAATTCAATGCAGCTAACAAAATCCCTAATTGTGTTAATTTCTCTTCCGAGATGAGCTTAATGATCGAAACTTTTATACAATGGAAAAATTAAAGCCACAGGAGATACACTACACCAACCATGATTTGACGCTAACTAATCAATCCTGACACTTTGCCCCTTTTGGTTGGAGTGTTGTATGCATTTCATAGAGGTTCTTCCGCTATTTCTTCGACATAAATGCAACCTACCAATGTGCGACCTTTGAAGCCCCCACAACTAAAGATTTCTAATGATGGTCCCCCTCCTTACCAAGATGTTGAAACGCTTCAAATCATGGTTGGT
Source organism: Stomoxys calcitrans (assembly GCF_963082655.1). Classification (NCBI taxonomy): domain Eukaryota; kingdom Metazoa; phylum Arthropoda; class Insecta; order Diptera; family Muscidae; genus Stomoxys; species Stomoxys calcitrans. The sequence continues at coordinate 17,504,944 of NC_081554.1, read as the reverse complement.
GTAGTGTATCTCCTGGAGCTTTTATTTTTCTATGGTATAAAATTTTCGATCATTAAGCTCATCTCGAAAGAGAAATTAAAACATAATTGGAAAAATGACTTCGCCCTAACGGGCAAATACAATTAGAAAAAAATCCCTCATTGTTCTCCATTCCACTCCCCTAAGTGGGTTCAAGATTGGTATTGTGACCCCACCTGTGTTTCTTAGCCGCGAAAGCCAGGCAACGCTCCTCTCAATGTCTCATCATCTTTCCCACATTCTGTCACTTGCCGCAATTATTCGGCATAAGTGAGCTAGTAGTCCTATATGTCCCGTTATGATATCGAAAGGTATAGTAGCCTCCTTCTTACTGCCCTTCAGTAATAGCCATCCAGACCCAGATCCCTCTGGACGCACCCCATCATAGTCGCAGAGTTCCTGGATCTGGACATTTTACAAAATTATGCAGACGACAGATAGAACACAACACAACATACTGCTACAACAACAACAGCCTTGTATTCTCACGATCCGGGGTTTCTCTATAGGATTTTTGTCGTTTTACCAACCATTTCGAAGTTCCACATAGGTTTTTATCGTCCACGCCCTAAATTTGTAATGCGTCGACCCGAAGGGCCTTGGATTAACCATGGTTATTGACCTTCACGGCCAAATCATCTGCTCTTTCACTCCCCCTTGCGGATGCGGATCGTGCCAAACTCACAGAAGCTGTGAATCTCCTTCTTACACTCTGTTCGTGACCTTACCGCCCTGGTTGATACTGCACTAATGAACAGTTGGCAAAATTACCCATGAACATCCAATTTAGTGACGGGGACAAACTTCCCACTGATTAATGAGTGCTGTCCGATTCAAATTTAAGCTAAATAAAAAGGGGCCTCCTTTTTATAGCCGAGCCCGAACCGCGAGCCGCAGTGCAACAACTCTTTGTAAAAAAGTGTTTATGATGGCTGTCATACCAAATGATACAGTACCTCACAAATGGCGCCAGAATTAGAAGAGCATAACCACCGCTGAAAGTTTTTTCCGATGTTCTTGCCAGAATTCGAACCTAGGCGTTCAGCGTCATAGGCGGACATACTAAACTCGGTGGCCTTCAGTGGTCTCTGATGGCCAGTTTACTGTCCCTAAAGATCGTGACACTCCACATCCTCGAAATAATGCCTTACCACCCCATGCATTCCGGGATTGACCGGTTCTAGGCCTGCAGGAACGTATTATTGTTAGGCAGTCGGAACAAATCTCCGTCCCTGGTATCTCAATGAAGACCCCAGACCCACTCTGTCCCACAGCTTTGATCTATGTGAGAAGTATGAACTTCCAGGTGGGAATATCAGAGCTCCATCAAAATAAGAATTTGCAGCAGGTAGCAGTGCTTTGCTCTCCAAGAGTCGTTTTGGGTAGCCGAAACATCTTCAATTTCTTCCAGGTGCCTCGATTATACCACTAGGGTGTGACCTGCTTCTATCTTCTATCCATACTTAGTGATGGACAAGCGCTCAATAAAGACCCAAGAAATATCCACATAATTACCCAGTAAATTCCCAATAAATACCCATTGTATGGGAATTTATTGGGTAGATGCCCATCTCTACTCATTCCCCCTTGGCCTTAAGTATTATAGCTGTAGCAGCCACTACAGCTGTAAGACTTAAGGCCCAGGGGGTCATATTTCATTTGTATGTCTAAAGTACGGATATGTGGAACAGTTTACGATGCCTTAGTGGGAGTGTTCCTAATCGGCAACCTATGTCAAGACAATATGTTCTCGGAATCTTTTGCATTGTCCATCGCAATCCACCAAACTACTAAGGCGTAAGTAAGTATTGTTCTATTCAAGCTCTTGTAAAGCCAGGGGACTTATTACTCGTATTCAGGCCGCATTTCGAGCCTATGACCCGTCGACATAGTGCCCAACATCTTTGAGCCCTCTCGGTACGATTCTGATGTGACACTTGCAGTTCAGTGTACTGTTCAAGATAACTCCGAAGTATTTGATTTTGTCGAATATCGAAATCGTTTTGATGGTATGTCAAACTGGCCCACCTTCGTCTTTCTCATAAACAGGGAGATGTCAGTCTTCCCTGGGTCTAGCCCTGTACGTCTATGTAGATCATGATATCATCCGAATGAACAATGCTATCCGAACGAAAATACTCCAGGATGCTTTGAATTGAGAAAAGGGCCCAAATCATATTCAGATATGGCTCCCATATAAACCCATCCCCCGATTTAACTGCTCAAACCCTAAGAACTCACAATTCTTAGCCACTTTTACTGAAGAATATCGTAGTTGATGATTTTTTCCTTTGTTTCTCTTTCGAGACGAGCTATTTGATTGTTTTCCTTATTTCTTCAAAGAGAAAAAAAAACTTTCAAATTTAATCACCCAAAATTCTTATCCTTTATACTTTCCCTAACCCCATTAAATCAGCCTTTCCTTTGAGTAACTCTTTTTTTTTCCTTCTATAATATTTATTAGCCTTGTGCCTAATTAGCTTTTGGCTCTTTATTAGAAATTATGAAAATAACATTAATTTCGTTTTTGCTCTGATTTCAGGTGGGCCAATTATCATGGCTAGCAATGCGCTACAGCGATTACGATCACAACAACAACTGGTACCAGAATCCGGCTATGCAAGTAATGAGACGGCCAGCGACAATGAATTAAGGAGCCCCAAAAGACCACAACAAATTTCAAGCGAAATTCCACTTAAATCAAGTCGCTTGAGTTTGTCGGAGCCCCCACAACGCCAGCAACACCACCAAAAATCAACCAATACCCACAAGCAACAACAGCAACAACAATCCCATTACCATCGCCATCGCCATAGCCATCATAATCATCAGCAATTGCTGAGTCGTCCTTCGCTGCTATTGCCCAAGGTGGCTAAAACTTATCGTAGCAAAGTTTGTGGTGGCACAACGTCGTCATCGTCGTCGTCGTACTCAAAGTTCAGCAAAATTTTGAAGGGTCCTTCTCCGTTTCTGCGTCGTTTGGGCTTTGATTCGTCAATAGCGATTTGGTTGCAAGTTTTATTATTCGCCGTTTTCTGTCTTAACGATGTGGCTAACGGCGAAGGAAATGTTGGTAAGTTTTTTCTCCATTTTTTCTTTGCCATTTTACATTTTACTCTCCGGGCTGAACATTTATTTGAAGCAAAGTTGAGTCTCAAAACAGCCAAAAACTATTTATAATAGACAAAAGTCAAAGATTCCTTTTGTTTAAAGATGCAAATGTTTCTTTTAGTTTTTTTCCCCCCTTCATCTTTTAGTTGGGAAACTAAGAAAAATGTAGCGTATGGTGGTTTTCAGATGGAGGCTGTTATAAATGACAGTTTTATTTTAGTTCAAAAGATCTTTTGGCAGAGAAATATGTGTCAAAATATTTGTCTTTACCAGGACAGGCCTTTAAATTTGGAAAAATTTTGTTAAGACATATTCATTTGGTTAGTGCGAGAATGTCTCATTTTAAGTGTGAGGGGAAATATTTTAATAACGTTGTATTACAAATAGGAAACAACTTTAAGCTTGGGAGATTTTTTGAAGGTGGGGGTAAACTGACTTCGTCATTCCCTTTGCAATACCTCGAAGTATTCGTCTTAGACCCCTTAAGTATATATATTTTTGATCGTCATGACATTTTAAATCATTTTATATCCGTCCGTTTCTCTGTCTTTCTGTCGAAGGCACTCAAACTTTCGAAGAATTAGAATTTTGCACAAATACTTCCTTTTTGAGTAGGTCGGTTGGGATTGTAAATGGGTCAAATCGGTCTATGTTTTAATATAGCTGCCATATAACCCGATGTCTGATTTAAACTTCTGGAGCCTCTAGAGGGCGGAGATTTGGTTGAAATTTAATATGAGGTGTTTGGTTGTAAGTTCCAACCAGGGATGCGGAGTCAGAATCTTGGAGTCGAGCAGTTTTCCCTAGAGTCGGAGTTGAAAAAATTACCTCGACTCCGACTCAGGACAAAATATAAAAAAATGTTTCAACGAAAAAAAAAGTATTGGGTTCCCCAAAAAGTAATTGCGGATTTTTTAAAAGAAAGTAAATGCATTTTTAATAAAATTTAGAATGAACTTTAATCAAATATACCTTTTTTACACTTTTTTTCTAAAGCAAGCTAAAAGTAACATCTGATAACTGACAGAAGAAAGAATGCAATTACAGAGTCACAAGCTGTAAAAAAATTTGTCAACGCTGACTATATGAAAAATCCGCAATTACTTTTTGGGCAACCCAATATATTAAAAAAAGAATTTTATTAAAATATTATCTTTAAAAATATCTATTTGAAATTTTGTCTTTAGAGAAAATTTAAACGAAATTTTGTCTTTAGAAAAAAATTTGATCGACATTTTTTCTTAAGAGAAATTTTGATCAAAATTTTGTCCTTAGAAAAAATGTTTTTGGAAGTTTGTCTTTAAAAATATTTCATAGAAATTTGTCTTTAGAAATTTTGGAATGATATCAATACAATTTTTGTATTTAATAACTTTCATTGAAATTCATTGCCTTTGGTCGTCCCATATACCACCGTGATTGCCTTCAAAAGACTTCTTTGCTGTAGCTTCTGACAACATGACCAAGCTAACGCAACCGTTGTAATTTGATATGATGTGATAATATCGTCGTCATACAGCTCGTGATTGGTCGTTATTCTCCATTAACATAAACTGATCCATATATTTTACGAATAATCTTTCTCTCAAACATTCCAAGCACAGCCTCGTCTGCTTTCACCGGCACCTGTGCCTGGGAACCATATAACAACACGGGTAGTATCAGTGTCGATAAAGAATATTTCGACCTGTTAGAAGCTAAATGACGAGATTTGGCTAAAAAATCCCTTTATAACGCGCACCCCTAGTTCTGTGCCCAGTAACGAGATTTTAAAGTCCGTTTCTGCGGCAAAGGCACCCGGATCCTCTAGCGACCCAAAATTACCTCTTGGAATGGACGTGCTCCCTATTGCTCCCCGTGCTCCTCCTCTTCTTCATCCTAAATTGTGAATAAAAATTAAAATTGCGTTTTCATAATTTACTCCTTAATAGGGTTAAAGGGGGTCTACAATCCTCACGATCCCGTAAGTCCTTCCCGGTTCAAGTTTTTTTGGTTTTCACATATTTGTAATCTACTCGCTTATACCTTACATTGGATACCCATATTGCCTAGGAGTCGGAGTCGAGTCAAAATTGCCTGACTCCGCAGCCCTGGTTCCTGTGGTTCGTAACCAAATATATCAGCCACATAAACAGATTTCAGATATAGACTTTTGAGCCCCTAGAGGGCGCAATTCTTATACTCTTTGGCTGAATTTTCGCAAGAGATTTTATTCTGGCTTCCAGTAACTGTGTCAAGAATTTTCGAAATCGGTTCATAAGCTAATATAGCTGCCACACAAACCGATCTCGGATATTGACTTCTTAAGCCTCTTGAGGGCGCAATTATCAGATTTGGCTGAAATTTTACATGAGGTGTTGTGTTTTGATATCCAAAAACGGTGTCAATTATGGTTTAAATCAGTTCATAGCCTAGTATAGCTGCCATATGAACCGATCTTCAGATTTGACTTCTTAAACCTCTAGAAGTCGCAATCACCAAGCGATTTGGATAAATATTCGTACAAATCCTTTTTTTTTATCCAGAGGCAGGTTAAGTTCCAAGATATCGATTTATATCTTGATATAGCCCCCATATAGACCGATCTGCCGATTTGAGATCTTAGGATCATTAAAACCGCATTTATTTTCCAGTTTGCTGAACTTTGGAATAGCGAGTCTCGGTAGGTTCTTGACATCCCTGTATAATATGGCCCTAACCGGTGCAAATTTGTATATCCATTAAAGGCGAATTTATTAACCGATTTCGCTTTAATGTTGCACAATGAGTTGTCTTAGGCTCCTCGAAATTCGTACTGAGTATGGTCAAGGTCGGGATATATTTTTGTATAGCTGTCATATATTGGGTTGCCCAAAAAGTAATTGCGGATTTTTCATATAGTCGGCGTTGACAAATTTTTTCACAGCTTGTGACTCTGTAATTGCATTCTTTCTTCTGTCAGTTATCAGCTGTTACTTTAAGCTTGCTTTAGAAAAAAAGTGTAAAAAAAAGTATATTTGATTAAAGTTCATTCTAAGTTTTATTAAAAATACATTTACTTTCTTTTAAAAAATCCGCAATTACTTTTTGGGCAACCCAATATTTCAGATCACCCGATCTTGGTACCATGAAAGCAGCGATTATTCCACTATTTCGCTGAAATTCGTCACAAAGAGCTGTGTTACACCATGGTTTCATATGACCCAAATCGGTCAACATTTGGATATAGCTGTAATAGAAACCGATCTCCCGATTTAATGTCTTGGACCCGAAGGCCGATTTTGCTGAAATTTGGCACAGTAATCTACGTTTGGATTTCGAACATACGTGCTCTATGTGGTTCAGGTCAATCAATATATGAATAAAGGGGCCACATATATATACCACCGTAGCGAAGAGTTTAGCATGTCAGCCCATGACGCTGAACGCCTGGGTTCGAATCCTGAAGAGACCATTAACAAAATTTTTAGCGTTGGCTTTCCCCTCCTAATGCTGGCAACATTTGTGAGGTAATATGCCATGTGAAACTTCTCTCCAAAGAGGTGTCGCACTGCGGTACGCCGTTCGGACTCGGCTATAAAAAGGAGGCCCCCTAATCATTGAGCTTAAACTTGAATCGGACTGCACTCATTGATAGGTGAGAAGTTTGCCCCTGTTCCTTAGTGGAATGTTCATGAGCAAAATTTGCATTTTACTTGTTATTAGCGTAGGTCGGTTGGGATTGTAAATGGACCAAACGGGACCATGTTTTGATATAGCTGCCATATAAACCGATATTGGTTCTTGACTTCTTGAGCATCTAGAGGGAGCAATTCTTGTCCGATTTGACACGTGGTGTTTTAGTATCACTTTCAATAACTGAGCTAAGTATGGTTGAAATCGGTCTATAACCTGGTGTAGCTGCCATATAAACCGATTTTGGGTCTGGACACCTTGAGCCACTAGAGGACGCAATTCTCATCCGATTTGGTTGAAATTTCGCATGAGGTGTTTTATTATAACTTCCAACAACTTATCAACAACATTCTTATCCGATTTGGCCGAAATTTTGCACGTGGTGTTTTAGTATCACTTCCAACAACGGTGCTAAATATGATTCAAATCGGTCTATAACCTGGTATAGCTGCCATACAAGCCGATCTTGGGTCTGGACACCTAGAGCCACTAGATGACGCAATTCTCATCCGATTTGGTTGAAATGCATGAGGTGTTTTATTATGACTTCCAACAACTGCGCTAAGTATGGTTCAAATCGGTCCATGTTTTGATATAGCTGCCATATAAACCGATATAAACTGGTATAGCTGTCATATTGTATAATCCGACCTTGAACCTTGAATTCTTGATCCTCTAGATGGCGCAATTCGTATCCGATTTGGCTTTGATGTGACATCCAATAACTGCCATAAATATGGTTCATATCGGTACATAACCTGATATAGCTGCCATATAAACCGATCTTGGATCTTGACTTCTTAAGCCTCTAGAGGCCGTAATTCTTATTCGAATTTGCTGAAATTTTTTACAACGACTTCTCCCATGACCTTCAACATAGGTGTCTAATATGGTCTTAATCGATCTATAGCCTGATATAGCTTCCATATAAACCGATCTCTCGATTATGCTTCTTGAGCCCCTACTTGGCGCAATTCTTATCCGAATAGACTGAAATACTACCCAATGGCCCAATTCACTTATGGTCCGAGTCGGACTATAACTTTATATAGATCCAATAGCATTATTTTTTGGTTGCCTAAAAAAAGATACCGCACAAAGAACTCGACAAATGCGATCCATGGTGGAGGGTATATAAGATTCGACCCGGCCGAACTTAGCACGCTCTTACTTGTTTATTTTAATTAATTGAAACACTTATTACTGTGCAGCAGTACTTTTTGAGTTATTTCATCATAAAGAAGATGATATCGATAGGCTAGTGGATGCGAGAAATACTACCAAACATGAGATCATGAGTTCAATCCTCTGCGGCACCAAAATTATTAAAATTTGTTTGTAAGGGAAATATTTAGTAGAGAGAGTGACAAAGAAAAACCCGAGAGCAGCAGTAAAACGAACGAGTCAAAGCATTATTAGAATTTGTTTTTAAGGGTAATAGTAATAGAGAGAGTGACAGAGAAAAACCCGAGAGCAGCAGTAAAACGAACGAGTCAAAGCAGCGCGAGCCGAACAAAGAAAATAAAAACACCACCACCCGAAGCAAAACAAAGGTGATGGCCTGTTGGATGGTTTTTTTTGTCTTGCTTATGGATATACTGTTGTTGTTGTTATATGTTGGCTTGCAAAAAGTGCCTTTCAACAACAAATTTGTACTTTGGCTCGTTGAGATTCAACAAAAATTGTTGCAGGAAAATTAACAATTTTTGTAGTCGTTCTTTCGACCAAAATTGTTGTTTTTCGGAATTATTTGTATGGTCCGGTTGAAAAGATTTAAAATTTGAACATTTATCTTGTAAAGCCCTCAAGCCCATAAAAGACATTTGTCGTCATGGCATATAACATTCCTTGGTCTCAATCTTTCCAAATAGTTCATTATTTCCCCTCTTTTGTCCACAGCTCCTTGAAAACATTCCTTTGTTTATATTTTAATTAAGTTTTATCAATAGTTTCTTTAACTTTAAGAATTCCTAGTAGTTATTGGGAATTTAAAACAAAGTTGCCAAGTTTTCTCTAATTCAATACCCATACATTCAAAACTTGTTATTTTATTTTCCTATTTTATATAAAATTTCATAACATATTGCCTTGAAATACTTTTCAAAGTTGAATCCTTTCAATTCTGCTTAGTTGGCACAACAGTTTCGACTGTTTGTTGTTGCGGCTTCTAGGGGCTAAATATGTCAAATCGGGAGATGGGTTTAAAAGGGGTCTATATCCAAATCTCAACCGATTTGGCCCATTTGCAATCCCCAACGACCTACATCAATAAGATGTATCTGTGCAAAATTTCAAACGGTTAGCTTTATGCGTTCGACCGCTATCGTGATTTCGACCGGCTGACGGCCGGAGGAACGGACATGACTACATAGACTCAAATGTCCAGACGATCAAGAATAAGCAATTGTAAGTAATCGCAATAAGTAATTGCGGATTTTTTAAAAGAAAGTAAATGCATTTTTAGTAAAACTTAGAATGAACTTTAATCAAATATACTTTTTTTTACACTTTTTTTCTAATGCAAGCTAAAAGTTAGAGCTGATAACTGACAAAAGCATTTAATTTTTAATTAAATGCTTTTGCCTTTGAAGTCATTATGCATAGCGGGTGATTCTTTTCGGCTCTCTTCAATGGTGGTATGTGCTAAAGATTGTGGGTCAGTTGGAATGAAAGTCATGGTTGCTGCTGCAGTGATTGAAACAATTAAAATGGATGTTGAATTGGTTTTCTCTTTGGCATTTGTTTGCCTTGTTCATTGAAATTGGATTAAAACCATTTTTAATATACTAATTGGATTATGTACTACAGCACTCACAAACAACTAAGACGAAGTACTTCAGTTTATCCATAAATCTCTAGCAACAGCAGGAATACTGGCAGTGGTATCCTTTGACAGTGGGATAATTGATAAAGTGCAGTTGTGAGCTTAGTGTTGAGTAAGGACTTATTGCATAACTCAGAGTTGGTAAATTTTTAGAATATTTATATGAAGATAATACATTTGAAGTAATTTTATTTACCCTAAACATATTTAAGATATCCTTTTATACACATATCTACATTCCTAAAGGGTCCTGTGGTCTTTGCTCAGTCATTGCCATTTGAAACCACCAACTAACTCTCTGTGAAAGGTAAAATAGTAAAATATTGATTTTTATTCCTCAAAATAAATGCCTATGAAAATTCTTTATTTGGTTATTGGACCAATGCATAAATAAATATTATTAAACAATTGTTTATATGCGAAGCATTACACACACACACACACACACACACACTCAGTTACATACATTTATATGCATATAAACACTGGTAGTATTTATACAATACAAGGTTTTAATTAAATTGCAAATATCAGTGGTAGAACATCAGTAAAATGTGGATGATGATGATTACAAATAAAATGAATGTTAAATATTTCCACTTTACTATCTAAACGTGCTCCATATGCAAGAGCACACATACTCATGCACCCACGCATGCATGCATGCCCAGTTGACCTGACCCTACAATCAAAAGCTATTGTAGGTGTAAAAGGATTTTGATTGTTGATGCCTGAATCCACGCAACCATCACCGCTCAGCTCAGCAAAATTGGGCATTGAGCCGTTGTAGAATTTGCAGAATATTTTGTTTACTCAGGCAGAAATGCAATTTGATGATGGATAAATGTCAAAAGATATTCACTTTCATGCATACACTTGCTCACACACACACACACACACGCACGCACCCATTTGCATTTACCTGCTGGATATGCCTGGTTATGCTGCCCGCCACTGCACTTGCATTCTTGAAAAGCTTAATATTGATCCTGTTACTAGGACGATAGCTGGCAGCTATGGTAATTGCAAAAATTTCCATAAACGTTATATGGAAGTGAAAATATTTTGGAGTTACAAGGGTAGATCGAAAATGAAATATAGGCAAAATTTTCCATAGACAAGAAATTTTGACAAAAAAAATCTTAAAGAAAACAGGAATTTGTGTATGTTTTTCGGTTTGTTTGTTTGTTTGTTCCGTATAGACTCAAAAATAGCTGAACAGATTACCTTGAAATTTTCATAGATTGTGTAGGTTGGTCTGAAAGAAAACATAGGCTATATACATATATATTTTATACCCTCCACCATAAGATGGGGGTTATACTAATTTCGTCATTCTGATTGTAACTACTCGAAATATTCGTCTGAGACCCCATAAAGTATATATATTCTTGATCGTCGTGAAATTTTATGTCGATCTAGCCATGTCCGTCCGTCTGTCCGTCCGTCCGTCCGTCTGTCTGTCGAAAGCACGCTAACTTCCGAAGGAGTAAAGCTAGCCGCTTGAAATTTTGCATAAATACTTCTTATTAGTGTAGGTCGGTTGGTATTGTAAATGGGCCATATCGGTCCATGTTTTGATATAACTGCCATATAAACCGATCTTGGGTCTTGACTTCTTGAGCCTCTAGAGTGCGCAATTCTTATCCGATTGGTATGAAATTTTGCACGACGTGTTTTGTTATGACATCCAACAATTGTGCCAAGTATGGCTCAAATCGGTTCATAACCTGATATAGCTGCCATATAAACCGATCTTGGGTCTTGACTTCTTGAGCCTCTAGAGTGCGCAATTCTTATCCGATTGGAATGAAATTTTGCACGACGTGTTTTGTTATGATATCCAACAACTGTGCCAAGTATGGTTCAAATCGGTTTATAACCTGATATAGCTCCCATATAAACCGATCTTGGGTCTTGACTTCTTGAGCCTCTAGAGTGCGCAATTCTTATCCGATTGGAATGAAATTTTGCACGACGTGTTTTGTTATGATATCCAACAACTGTGCCAAGTATGGCTCAATTCGGTTCATAACCTGATATAGCTGCCATATAAACCGATCTTGGGGCTTGACTTCTTGAGCCTCTAGAGTGCGCAATTCTTATCCGATTGGAATGAAATTTTGCACGACGTGTTTTGTTATTATATCCAACAATTGTGCCAAGTATAGTTCAAATCGGTCCATAACCTTATATAGCTGGGTCTTGGCTTCTTGAGCTTCTAGAGGGCGCAATTCTTATCCGATTTGCCTGAAATTTTGTACGACGGATTCTCTCATGACCATTAACATACGTGTTTATTATGGTCTGAATTGGTCTATAGGCCGATACAGCTCCCATAGAAATCGATCTCTCTATTTTACTTCTTGAGCCCACAAAGGGCGCAATTCTTATTCGAATTGGCTGACATTTTACACAGGTCTCCAACATATAATTTAATTGTGGTCCAAACCGGACCATATCTTGATATCGCGCTAATAGCAGAGCAAATCATTTCTTATATCCATTTTTTTTGCCTAAGAAGAGATGCCGGGAAAAGACTCAACAAATGCGATCCATGGTGGAGGGTATATAAGATTCGGCCCGGCCGAACTTAGCACGCTTTTACTTGTTTTATATCGAGAGGAAGCGGACCCTCCCCCTTACCCTAAAAGTATTACCCAAAAATTAAAGTGGACCGATCGGGACAAGATGGGATTCAAATGAAAAGTATTTAAGAGTAGAGTACGAATTTTACGATAAAAGTTGGGTCCAAGTACCTAGTGGGCCGCCCCAGCCCCAAAACCTCTTAAAATAGTTTTATTTGACGATCATGACAATATGGGACTCACATGAAAGGTATTCGGGAGTAGATTACAAATATGGTCAGGAAGAAGAAATATACTATATAATTTCTTGATATCGGAAGGGGGCGGACCCTCCCCGTTACCCCACAAATACCACTCAAAATCACAAGTGGACCGATAGAGACAATATGGATATCAAATGAAAGGTATTGAAGAGTAGAATACGAATATGGTATTAAAAATTGGGTTCAAGTACCCAGAAAGTCGCCCAAACCCCAAAATGTCTAAAAACAGAAAAATTTCTCGTCCATATCAATATGGGCCTTAAATGAAAGGTAGTCGGGAGTAGATTTCGAGTATGGCATATAAAATCAGATCGAAGTGAAGGGGGTCACCCCACCCCCCCAAAAACTCCCCAAATGGACATATGACTCATCATGACTATAAGAGACTCGGTTTGTTTGTTTGTTCCGTAGAATCAAAAAAAGGAAACATAGATTATATAATTTTTAGATATCGGATGGGGGCTGACCCTCCCCCTTACACCAAAAACGCCACCCAAAACCAAAAAAGGACTGATGGGCACTATAAGGATATCAAATGAAAGGCATTGGAGACTAGAAAATCAAAATCATATTAAATTTTGGGTCCAAGTACCCAGCGGGCCGCCCCAACCCCAAAACTGCTCTAAATAGATATATTCGACGTTCCTTTCAATATGGAACTCAAATGAATAGTATCCGGCGATAGATTACAAATATGGCATAAAAAATTAAGTCCAAATAATGGGAGGTTGCCCAGCCCCCAAATACCCCCAAATGGGCATATCAGTCGACCATAGGATTCATATGAATGATTTTTGGGAGTAGATTCAAAATATGACATTAAAATTTCCGTTCAAGTCTAGGTGGCGCTTTTGCACCTAAAAATACGTCGAATAGGTTAATTGACCCGTTATGGCAATATGGGACTCAAATGAAAGGTATTTGAGAGTGGGAAACGAATTTGATATCCAATTTTTGGGGGTGCGCCCTAAATCACCCCTTAAACTGAACTTTATTTCCGACTATAGCAATATGGAGCTCAAATCAACGGTAGTTGGAAGTAAAGAACGAATTTGATATCTGTTTTCAGAGTAAAGTGCCGGTGGCCGCTCCAGGCCCAAACTTTTCATACATTTATGATTGCTTTCCGATTCAAGTTGAGTTTATCAACGATAAGGGACCTTTTTTATAGCCGAGTCCGTACGGTGTGCCGCAGTGCGACACCTCTTTGGGGAGGATTTTTTAAATGATCATGCATGGTACGATACCTCGCAAATGTCGCCTGCATTAAAAGGGGATAAACACCGCTTTAAATTCTGTCCGAAGTTCAGCCAGGATTCAAAAGCAGGCGTTCAGCGTCATAGGCGGACATAGGCTACAGTAGCACGATATCCACATTCAGGGCGAAGTGTCCCCACCTTAAAGAGATATTAGAGAGTTAAAGAAGTTGCAGCGGAGCGGGCCTTGTCCATTTAGATATATGGGTTGCCCAAAAAGTAATTGCGGATTTTTCATATAGTCGGCGTTGACAAATTTTTTCACAGCTTGTGACTCTGTAATTGCATTCTTTCTTCTGTCAGTTATCAGTTGTTACTTTTAGCTTGCTTTAGAAAAAAAGTGTAAAAAAAGTATATTTGATTAAAGTTCATTCTAAGTTTTATTAAAAATGCATTTACTTTCTTTTAAAAAATCCGCAATTACTTTTTGGGCAACCCTAGATAAAATAAAATTCAAACAAAAATTCAAAAATGTTCATAAACTTTATATGTAAGCGAAAATTTTGTAGGATTTCGGAAGAATTCTCTTCAAAAGTAATTTTTGTAAAACTATTTTGAACAAAATTTCCAACAGATTACAAATCTTGGAAAAAATCTTTTTTTTTTGATATTTCCATAGAAAAACTTTTTTTTTTTAATATTTACTTTTTTTAAAGATTTGAAAAAAAAAAAAAAATAAAAATCTTAACAAATATATGTTGACAAAACTTGCCATACAATCTATATTAAGTAAAATTTCCCATGAAACTGAAATTTTGAATTCTTACATCCTTACATCCAATCCTTACATTTTTGCGCTGTTTCAATAATATGATGACGTGTAGCTACTATGTATTTGCCCTTAGTTTGAAATTGCATTTTCCAGTCCATCTGGCCTTATCTAAGTGGCCAGATTGCATATCCTTTGATATCAATTGATGCCAAGCGCTTAAAGCCATCCAGCTTACGCAAAGCGTTTTGAACAGTTAGGCAAAGATCCGGGAGGATGAATTTGATTTATGTGATTGGGCATTTTAAATTACAGTCACAGTGCATCGGAGGTAGAATTTTTATAGCAAAATTTTCTTGTTACTCAGGAAGTCCAAATGGAAGATAGACTTTTATGGGAGATTTATCATGCTATGGACCCATTGTAATTAAACTTGTAACTCAACTTGACAAAATGACAGACAAATCGAGAAAGACTTTAGATGGCGAGGAGCTGGAAACATATAATTTCCAAAAAATTGCATGTAAGACAAAGGAAATAAAATTTTCTATTCAAAATTTTCTAAAAAAAGAAATTTTGGACAAAATTTTCCATAGAAACAGAGTTTTACAAAATTGAGATTCCATTGCAGGACATTGTCCGGCTTTAGACCATTGTTTAATGCTTTTCTATTCAAAGAATAGTATAGCAAAAAACATTTTTAAAGTCAGCAAAAAGTGTTTTGTTGCTAGAAGCATTTGACTGGTATCCTTTATCGCGAATTCATTTTCGACCAAGAAACATCATCAGCAGGAGATGCCAAATGGATCATGGTGTTTTACAAGACTCAAGAAACCGATTTTTTTGAAATTTTCTCTGATTGTACATAATGGTGAAAATAGTGTATTACATTTTTTGATATCTTAAGGGGGGGCGGACCCTCCCCATACCCTAAATTTCAAAAACTCCAAAAATTTGGTATCTAAATCGGACGGGGTACCTAGGGGGCCGCCCCACCCCAAAACCTACCAAATATATATAAATACCAATCACGACAATATGAAACTCAAATGGAAGGTATTTAAGATTAGAAAACTCATCTGATATCCAATTGTCGGACCAAGTGTTTGGGGGACCACCTCAACACCCATAACACCCCAAAATCGGTTATATTTACCGACCATGGCAATATGGGACTCAAATGAAAGGAATTTGCGAGTAGAATACATAGAAAAGTTCCATTCCTTCCCCAAAACAACCCTAAAAAAGTCTTATTTACTGACCATGGCAATATGGGGCTCAAATAAAAGATAAATGAGTATTGAATATGAAACTGATATCAAAATCTGGGTCCAAGTGTTTGGGGGCCGGCCCTTCCTTAAAATACCCCCAACAGGATAAATTCACGACCCTAGCAATATGGGTCTCAAATGAAAAGCCTTTGGGAGTAAAGCACGAATCTGATATCAATATTCAAGAAAAAGTGTCAATGGGGCCACCCGACCCCAATACCACTACCTCTATAGGACGTATTTGATGACAATTGCAATACGGGGCTTAAGAAGTATTTTAGAGTAGAACACGAATCTGATAGATATTTTCACGACCAAGTCACTGAGTGCCGCCCCATCTCCCAAAATACCCCCAAACCGAACATGTCTGCCGACTATGGAAATATGGAGCTCAAATTAAAGGTATTTGGGAGTAGACCACGAATCTGATGTCAACATTTGGGACCAAATAGTTCAGGGGACTTCCCACTCCCATAACAACTCCCAAATAGGACGTATTTGCTCGCCATGACAATTTGGGCCTTAAAGAGAGTGGAGCTCGATATTTATAATTTAAGGGCCCATACCCCAAACCGGACATATTTGCTGACTTTTGCAATAAGGAGGTTATTGCAACAGATGCACAGAATCATGTGTGCCATGGAAGTAGTGTAATTGTTTTCGTGCCATTACACGAAAACACATCCATTGGGAAAAAGTACAGCTAATAGACAAGTCTGTCGAGCGTGGTTAATGTGATATTTGTATGATAGAGCCGTTTTCGCAAATTATACAATTCAAATACAACGCACGGCCCTTGAAGCCATCACACCTAATATGGTTGAAAAGTTTTCTAACCAAAGACGAAACGCGTCCCATAGTGGTTGGTGAGTGTTGCAATCTCAGGCTTTTCTTTTCCATTTGCAAAGAGAATCTCCGATCATTAAGCTCGTCGCGAAAGAGAAATAAACATAATTTGACAAAATGTTCTATCAAATTTTTTAAAAATGGCGTAAAAATACATTCAACATTTCTGCAGAAAAAAAATTTGACAACATTTCAGAAAAAAAAATGTTTTTTGTTAAATTTTTAACAAAAAAAAAAAAAATCAAAAAGAATCCTTTAGAAACAAAATAATAAAAATATGGTATACAAAATATTTCAAAGAAATAAGCTTGATTAAAATTAAGTAAAAAATTTCTCAAATTTAACTTTTGAATCACAGTGCTTTAAAATTGTAACTATGCCAAAAAAAGTAGAATTTCAATGCTCCGATTTTTAATTTAACCTTACAATACCTGTAAGAGGACTTCATACTGTAGGCTGTAGTCATAGTGATGTTGTGCAAACGTCAAATGTGATCCATGGAAGTGTCCTTACACACGAGTATCTATTTACAGGTGAATTGCCATAGAAGTGGGCTCTTAGCAATGGATGGCTTGGATGGCATGGATATGCCGACCAAACTTTCATTGAGCAGCACTTGTATTTGAACAAATTCAGACAGGGGAAATAAAAATTTTTGAAAGTACAAAAAAAAACAACAAAAATATCCCTTAAAAACAGAAAAGTCCTACAAATAATATTTGAAATTGCTGTTATTTTTAGTATTGTGTATAACCAGGATCAATATCATGTTGCCAACAAAGTACCTGAAAATAAAAAAAAAAAAACCAAACAAAAAAATATTGAAATGTAAAAATCATCATGTTTACAACATTTCCACATAATAAATGTCGAATTGTACATTTCCATGTGGGAGTATTGTATACAGGAATTTCATGCACTGGAGGAGTATATGCCTTCACTTCCTTTGGGTGTAAGCACATCCTTGGGGTAAACACAGAAACATTCTAACAGGAATTTATTGATTTAAAAAAAAAAACTTATTTGCTCTACAAAACTGGTAGCAGATACTAAGACAGTTGCCTAATAAGGGTTTGGAAGAGAAAGATGGAAGGCCTTATGTGCAAAACTTAAAGCCTAGTACCGAATTTGAGTTTTCGCCAGAGCAGTTGTCAAAACGCATTATAAAAAAAATTTGTGAAATGACTACGAACATTTTTCAAATAAGCAGTGCTAAGTTCTTTTTACAAAATAATTTCAACATGTTGCTAGCAACATTGTCAAATTTCGTAGATTTTTAATGTACATGTCTATTAAATGCAGCGAACAATGACAATCAACTGTTTACAAAAATTGTTTGTACCTTTTAACTGATAATATTCGTAATGTAAGGCCTTTTATCAGGCCTTAGTACACTTCCTTAAATTTAGTTTGCCTTTAAACTTCTATTAACTCACCTAGATAGAGTCATCATCCAAATAGTCATTGTAAAGGGTGATTTTTTTGAGGTTAGGATTTTCATGCATTAGTATTTGACAGATCACGTGGGATTTCAGACATGGTGTCAAAGAGAAAGATGCTCAGTATGCTTTGACATTTCATCATGAATAGACTTACTAGCGAGCAACGCTTGCAAATCATTGAATTTTATTACCAAAATCAGTGTTCGGTTCGAAATGTGTTCAAATTTTGACAAATTTTGTTCAGCGATGAGGCTCATTTCTGGTTGAATGGCTACGTAAATAAGCAAAATTGCCGCATTTGGAGTGAAGAGCAACCAGAAGCCGTTCAAGAACTGCCCATGCATCCCGAAAAATGCACTGTTTGGTGTGGTTTGTACGCTGGTGGAATCATTAGACCGTATTTTTTCAAAGATGCTGTTGGACGCAACGTTACGGTGAATGAACACATTTCGAACCGAACACTGATTTTGGTAATAAAATTCAATGATTTGCAAGCGTTGCTCGTTAGTAAGTCTATTCATGATGAAATGTCAAAGCATACTGAGCATCTTTCTCTTTGACACCATGTCTGAAATTCCACGTGATCTGTCAAATACTAATGCATGAAAATTCTAACCTCAAAAAAATCACCCTTTACCTATCACTGCTTGTCTGCCCTACCAACTAACATACCATATCATGATTGTCAGCCAGTCATGTGTCTGCAGTGTCGAGCCGAGCAACTTGCTACAAATCACCATTTAACAGGATTTTTCCAACACATTTACACCTCAGCAGATTGCAGCAGTTGATTGTGCATCTCTGCCTTTATCTAATACATCTCACAGATACCTTACAAATCATTTTCAAATGAGAGAGACAACTGAACTGTGTGTATGGGTGGGTGGCTTTTGGTGTCTGCTGTTGGGTTTGAGGCTTAGTTTCTTCTTCTCTATTTTTTTTTTGTTGGCATTTTCTTCAAGGAAATTGCAGAGACTATTACAGCTGCTTTCCGCTTGAGGTGTGTGCTAATGGCAGAGAATGACATGGCAATGCAAATGGAAAAGTTTAAAACACAGTTGGCAACAGTCATTTAATGAAATTCAAACAATAGAAACTTAATTAAAGTTACTGTCCAAGTGCCAGTATGCATGCAGTCATGCTTTTACACACACACACACACACACACATACATTCGACTTGATTTGACATTGTGGTGAAAAAGGTAGTTTGAAATGATGTTAACTAATATATGCAGCTTTTAGAAAATAAAAATCTATGTCGTAGAAAAGAGTGAGGCAACGGTAGAGATAAGAAATGTGAAAAGTTAATTTTTTTATAAATCAAAAAGTAGGAAAAGGCACAAAGTTGTCTAGCCTACATTATTATTCACCAATGAAATATCATTAGGTCGAATCTTGGGAATCAACCACCACCGAGAGACTGATTTGGACCGTATTTGGCACAGTTGTTGGAAGCCGTAACAGAACACCGCATGCAAAATTTCAGCCAAATCGCACAAAGTGCGGCTTGTAAGGACTCAAGAAGTCTAATCGGGAGACCAGTTTATATGGGAGCTTTATCAGGTTATAGGCCAATTTAGACAGTACTTGGCGCAGTTGTTGAAAGTCATAACAAAACGCTACATGTTTAATTTCAGCTAAATCAGACAAAAACTGCGGCTTGTAAGGACCCAAGAAGTCTAATCGGGAGATCGATTTATATTAGGGCTATATCAGGTTATAGACCGATTCGGGCCGTACTTGGCACAGTTGTTGGAAGCCGTAACAAAACACCGCATGCAAAATTTCAGCCAAAGCGGACAACAATTGCGACTTGTAAGGACTCAAGAAGTCTAATCGGGAGATCGGCTTATATGGGAGCTATATCAGGTTATAGATTGATTCGGGCCGTACTTGGCACAGTTGTTGGAAGCCATAACAGAACACCGCATGATACCGAAAGCTATACTACTCTTCTGTTTACTCCCTTTCGATAATAGCGTCGTCTTCTCACTATCTGGATTTCCCCATAGGATTTTCACTGTCCTACCTCGGACTGCGTGACCGAAGGGCTTCCGGTTAATCAAGTTTATTGAAGGCAGTCCCTTGGCCTTCATTGCCAATTCGTCTGCTATTTCATTCCTCCTTAGTCCGCTATACCCCACCAACCAAACGATGCGGATCGTGTCATCCTCGGAGAAGGCGTTAATCTCCTTTTTATACTTCCAGACTGTTCGTGACCTTACCGTTCTGGTTGTTATTACCCTCATGGCCAGTTTACTGTGCGTAAAGATGTTTTAACTCGACGTCCTTCTTTAACTGCAAATTCCACATAAGGTTGATTACCATGCAAAAAAAAAAAAAAAATTATATGACAAAATTTCATTCTCGGTTGCTGGGATGTTGTGTTGACATTCTCAAATGTTGACGTCATTTGCAATACTTAATGACAACCTTAATTTTGCTTCTCGGAATTTAAGGCACATAGTGGAGGTGTAGTGCACACAAGCTGCTTCCTGGAAATGTGATTTATATTTTCTCATTACCAGCACAAATAATATAATTTCATAATCACTTAAACGGATGAAGGTCACAATTAAATTAAAATTCAACGAAATCATTGGAAGGTTATTGATGATTTTTTAATTCGATTGGAAGACATTGGTATGGGTATTTCAAATACATTTCGGATGGACGGACGGACAGGGCCAAATTGACTTAAAATGTCATGGAGTCAAATGTCATTGTGTATTAACTTACAGGGTCTTAGATCAATGTTTTGACATTAAAGACGGAATAACGAAGTTAGAACACATTTTATCCTATGGTGGGGGGTATACAAAGGCGAAAAGATGTTGGTATACCTTCTAAACTGCATGAGATATGTGCTGGTGGAATCATTGGACCGTATTTTTTCAAAGATGCTGTTGGACGCAACGTTACGGTGAATGAACACATTTCGAACCGAACACTGATTTTGGTAATAAAATTCAAGGATTTGCAAGCGTTGCTCGTTAGTAAGTCTATTCATGATGAAATGTCAAAGCATACTGAGCATCTTTCTCTTTGACACCATGTCTGAAATCCCACGTGATCTGTCAAATACTAATGCATGAAAACGCTCCACCACCTTGCCCTAAAAATATGTATGAATTTCATTATTTACTCCCAAAAAAATTTATTGGAACTCCACATTGATATGTTCGGGAAATAAGTTCAGTTTAGGGGGTGCTTTGTGTATTACCCAACAAACACGACTAAATTCCTTTTATACTCTCAAATAACCTATTTGAGATGTTTTAAGGACCCACTACTTCTACCTGAGTTTGTGTTTGCCAGATTCGTAATCTACTTCCGAATACCTTTTATTTGAGCCCCATATTGATATGAACGTTCAATTTGTCTGCTTGGAATAGTTTTAGGGATGGGGTGGCGCCCCGGTTATTTGAACCCAATTTGTAATAACGTATTAGTATTCTACTCTCCAGTACCTTTCATTTGATACGCATATCGTTCCTATCGGTTCACTTTTTATTTTGGATGGTGTTTTTGGGGTTACGGGGGAGGGTCCGCCCCCTTCTGATATCAACAAATTATAAAGCCTCTTCCTCCAATCTAACCATATTCGTAATCTACTCCGGAAAATCTTTCATTTGAGTGCTACATAGTCATGTCCAACTTCCTATAAACCTATTATAAGCGGTTTTGGGGTTATAAGCGGTTACTTGAACCCAATTTTTATGCCCTCTACCATAGGATGGGGATATAATAATTTCGGCATTCTGTTTGTAACTATTCGAAATATTCGTCTGAGACCCCATAAAGTATATATTTATATTCTTGATCGTCGTGACATTTTATGGCGATCTAGCCATGTCCGTCCGACCGTCCGTCTGTCTGTCCGTCCGCCCGCCCGTCTGTCTGTCCGTCTGTCTGTCTGTCCGTCTGTCTGTCTGTCCGTCCGTCTGTCTGTCCGTCCGTCTGTCCATCCGTCAGTCCGTCTGTCTGTCGAAAGCACGCAAACTTTCGAAGGAGAAAATCTAGCCGCTTGAAACTTTGCACAAATACTTCTTATTAGTGTAGGTCGGTTGGGATGGGCCATATCGGTCTATGTTTTGATATAGCTGCCATATAAACCGATCTTGGGTCTTGAATTGTTGGGTCTCTAGAGGGCGCAATTCCGGTCCGATTTGACTGAAAAGGAATATTTCGTTGAAATTAAGTCCTTTGAAATTTTGTGGATTTTTATTAAAAATTCAATTAAAATTTGGAGATTTTGAAGAATACAATAATAGATTTCTCTTCAGCAAATGTTACCGAAATTTTGCTTTGAAAAAAATTTTTGGAAATTTTGGTCCTCGCTTAACTGAGTACAAGTGTTCGCTCCATTTCTTTGTTATTTTCATTCACTATTTCTGTGCAAATTTGTTTACCTAATAGATTCGCTCGTTTCTGAAAATAACTACAAATAGCCAACACTAAATTCATTGTGTATTTACTTGATTGCATTTCAATGAACATGGAAAATAAAAAGAAACAAGTAATAATGCCAAATTCCATTCGATTTTCCATTTCACAAGAGCACTTAACACTGCCCTAACAATCAGTATAAACATGTTTGTAAATAATAAAAAAAAAACGTATAGTCGTAAATGTGCTGAAGTGTCCATATCCTCGACATTTTAGTTTATTTTCAATGCTGATAGTGTGTGCGTTTTTTTCCAATATGACGTGGATTACATTGAGAGCTTTTTTGCACTTTATAATACAGGGAAAATACATACATATACAGAAATAAACGATAAAATAGAATCCTTTCGAATGTATTTATATCTATATTTGAAATATTAGAGTGCAGTGAAGAGATTTTAAAGAAAAATGATTGATTTTTTAGTATTTTCTTATTGAAAACAAGTAAAAAGTTATTGAGTTCGGCCGGGATGAACTTTGGATACTCAACACCTCGGGTATATATATATAAACCACTTCTCGTCAAAATCCGGTGAAAAATGTATACCTTAGGCCTCATAGCAGCTATATGGAAATATGTTCCTATTTGGACCAAATACTAATAAGTACAAGTCATTGTTCAATTGTATGTAACAAAATATTGGTCTTTTTAGTAGCTGATGTCGAAAAGCCTAATAAAGTCACTTTCCCATATTTCGGCAAAATCGGACAATAAATGCGCCTTTTATGGCCCCAAAACCTTAAATCGAGAGATCGGTCTATATGGCAGCTATATGCAAATCTGGATCGATCTAGGCCAAATTGCAGAAATATTTCGAGGGGCTTAACTTAACACACTGTCCCAAATTTCGGCTACATCGGACAATAAATGCGCCTTTTATGGGCCCAAACCCTTAAATCAAGGGATCGGTCTATATGGTAGCTATATCAAAATCGGGACCGATGAAGGTCAAATTGAAGGAGGATATCGAAGGGCCTAACACAACTCACTGTCCCAAATTTCAGCAAAATCGGACAATAAATGTGGGTTTTATGGGCCTAAGACCCTAAATCGGCGGATCGGTCTATATGGCAGCCATATCCAAATCTGGACCGATCTGCGCCAAATTAAAGAAGATTGTCGAAGGGCCTAATACAACTCACTGTCCCGAATTTCAGCAAAATCGAACAATAAATGTAGCTTTTATGGGCCTAAGACCCTAAATGAGCGGATCGGTCTGTATGGCAGCCATAACCAAATCTGAATCGATCGGTGCCAAATTGAAGAAGAATATCGAAGGGCCTAACACAACTCACTGTCCCAAATTTCAGCGACATTGGACAATAAATGCACTTTTATGGCCCCAAAACCATAAATCGAGAGATCGGTCTATATGGCAGCTGTATCCAAATCTGGATCGATGTAGGCCAAATTGCAGAAATATGTCGAGGGGCTTAACTTAACACACTGTCCCAATTTTCGGCTACATCGGAAAACTTAAAATGACTGTATCTCCATTTAACTATACGTCGTAGAAGGAAATGCGCATTAATTCGTGACTCCATCAAAAATCCTTGAAAAATCGAAATTTCACTTGGAAAACTTAAAATGTCTGTATCTCCTAAACTATGCGTCGTAGAGAGAGGGCCTTAATTCGTGACTCCATCAAAAATCCATTAAAAATTTAAATTCCACTTGGAAAACTTAAAATGGCTGTATCTCCTAAACTATGCATCGTAGAGGGAAATGGGCCTTAATTCGTGACTCCATCAAAAATCCTTGAAAAATCGAAATTTCACTTGGAAAACTTAAAATGGCTGTATCTCCTAAACTATGCGACGTAGGGGGAAATGGGCCTTAATTCGTGACTCCATCAAAATGCTCTTTTTATGGCCCAAAACCTTAAATCAAGAGATCGGTCTAATGTTTTGGTATAGCTATCATATAAACCGATATCGGATCTTGACTTCTTGAGCCTCTATAGGGCGCAATTCTAAGCCTATTTGACTGAAAATCTCCATCAAGTGTTTTAGTTAGCCTTCTAACATCTCTAACAAGTAAAGTCAAAATCGGATCTTGACTTCTTGAGCCGCCAGAGGGCGATATTATTATCGAATTTGGCAGAAATTTCGCAATGAAGTATTTTGGTTTGATTATCAACAACTGTGCCAAGTATGGCTTAAATCGGTTCATTACCTGATATAACTTCCATATAAACCGATTTCGGATCTTGACTTCTTGAGCCACTAGAGGGCGCAAGTATTACCCGATTTGGCTGAAATTTTGCACGAGATGTTTTGCTTTGACAATCAAACACTGTGCTATGTATGGTCCAAATCGGTTCATAACCTGATATAGCTCTCATATTACCCGAATTCAGATCTTGACTTCTTGAGCCACTAGAGGGCGCAATTATTATCCGATTTAGCTGAAATTTTGCACGAGGTGTTTTGATTTAACCATCAAACACTGTGCCATGTATGATCCTAATCGGTTCATAACCGGATATAGCTGTTGAGCCGCTAGAGGGCGCAAGTATTTTCCGATTTGGCTGAAATTGTGCATGAAGTGGATTTATTTGACCATCAACAACTGTGTTAAGTTTGGCTCAAATCGGTTAATAACCTGTTATAGCTCTCATATAAACCGATTTCGGATCTTGACTTCTTGAACCTCTAGAGGGCGCAATTCTTATCCGATTTGGCTGAAATTTCGCTTGAAGTAATTTGGTTTGACCATCAACAACTCTGCCAAGTATGGTCCAAATAGTTTCATATCCTGATATAGCTCCTATATAACCCGATTTCGGATTTTGACTTTTTGAGCCACTAGAGGGCGCAAATATAATCCAAATTGGTTGAAATTTTGCACGAGGTGTTTAGATTTGACCATCAACAACTGTGCCAAGTATGGAAAAAAATTGGTTTATAATCTGATATAGCTCCCATGTAATCCGATTTCGGATCTTGACTTCTTGAGCCACTAGAGGGCGCAAGTATTATCCAATTTGGCTGAAATTTTGCACGAGGTGCTTTGATTTTACCATCAACAAGTATGGTTCAAATCGGTTTATAATCTGATATAGCTCCCATGTAACCCGATTTCGGATCTCGACTTCTTGAGGAATTATTATCCGATTTGGATGAAATTTTGTTTAGTACTAACTTGTAACAATTACCTTGAGTATGATTCAAATAGGTTCATGACTTAATATAGCTGCCATATAACTCGATCTCGAATCTTGACTTTGTGAGCCTCTAGATGGCGCAATTATTATCCGATTTGTCTGAAATTTAGCATGAAGTGTTTTGGTTTGACCATCAACAACTGCACCAAGTATGGTTCAAATCGGTTAATAACCTGATATAGCTCCCATTTAAAGCGATTTTTGTTCTTGACTTCTTGAGTCGATAGAGGGTTCAATTACTATTTGATTTGGCTGCAATTTTGAGTGAAGTGTTTTGGTTTGACCATCAACAATTGTGTCAAGTATGGTTCAAATCGGGTTTATAACTTGATATAGCTCCCATATAAACCGATTTCGGATCTTGACTTCTTGTGCCGCTAAAGGGCGCCAATATTATCCGATTTGGCTGGAATTTTGTATAAATGTTTCGTCCTAACTTCTAATATTTGCGCTCATTATGGTTCAAATCGGTTCATAATTTGATATAGCTCCCATATAACCCGTTCTCGAATAGTGACTTCGTGAGCCTCTAGAGGGCGCAGTTATTATTCGATTTAGTTGAAATTTTACATGAAGTGTTTTAGTTTGACCATCAACAACTGTGCAAAGTTTGACCCAAATCGGTTCCCAACCTGATATAGCTCCAATATAAACCAATCTCTCGATTATACTTCTTGAGCCTCTAGAGGGAGCAATTCTTATCCGATTTGGCTGAAATTTTGCAGAACGACTTCTTGTACGACCTTTAACATATGTGTAAAACAAGACCTGAATCGGTTCATAACCTGATATTGCTCCCATATAAAAAGATCTCCAAATTTTGTTTCTTAAGCCACTATAGGACGCAATTTTTATCCGATTTGTCTGAAATTTTGCATAATGGCTTCAACTTTGGCCTCCAATAGCCAAACCAAGTATGACCCCAATCCGTTCATAACTTGGTATAGCTGAAATAGCATAGCAATTTTTATCCATTATCCTCTGTATGTCTATAAAGAGATATCGGCCATGCAACTTGTCAAATGCGATTTAAGATGGAGGGCATATAAGATTCGGGCCGGCCAAACTTAGCTCGCTTTTACTTGACAGACGTTACAAGGCATTTTTCTCCAACAAAGATCTAAATATTTTGGAAGCAAAATATTTATATTAATTTTTTTTTGTCAACCACCATTTCAAATATCCCGCCACTAAAACAAAAAATACATCATTCTGTTATAAAGAATATCAGACCCTTCCATACATTTGCTTCCATCCATACATACATTATGCAAATCCCCCCTACATAGTTGATAGTTTTATACATTACTGTTGCTGTTAATTAAATAAATTCTAGCAAAAAAAAAACTTTCTATTGTTTGCTGCTTTACTCAATGCCGCTGGCCAATGATTCTTTGTCTGCAGGTTGATTCTGCCATTCAAACATTAAAGGATTCAATCCTTTTTTCTAGAGCCACGGTACCATGATAATGTCAACATGCATATTTTATATGAAAATTAAAATAAAATAATTTAATAAATAAACACAAACAAGGCATCCTTTTGTTATTCGTTTTCGCTCTCTCTCTCTCAGAATCCCATAAAAGGGTAAAATGAGCAGAAAAAGCAGAGGATGCTAGAAAAACATCCATGTATAGCTGCATGCTTGGATAATGGGAAAAGACAGCGGACAATGTTTTACTTTGGCATGTTGTAAAGCGGGATTTTTTTTTTTAATTTGATATTTAATTACAGGCATTAGATGAGCAAGGTCCATGAACATCAATTAAAGAGAAGAATTTTCTATTTGTAATTATCCTTTCGGACCGGAACGAAGTGAAGTCTGTTTTTAAGCTAATGTAGTTTGAAAACTTGAGTTTTTGTGTGAACAACTAATTGTAGGTAAATAACATTTTGGGAATAGTTAAGTAGTAGCAAAATATTAGAATGACTTGGCCGAGTATATAGTACCCCACACCAATGAGTAGGCCTGGTGTTTCTGAGAACAGGGTATAATAAGTAACAAGAAAAAACGTGGTAATTTCAGCCGGGTTGAATCTAGGGAACCCACTGTCATAGTTTCTGCTAAAATCTACTCAAATGAACTTAGTTCTACCAAATTAGACAAAATTGTAGTGATATGAAGTTTGGCCCCTTATAGGGTTGTTTGAAGATTTGGCAGCGCGAACAATTTTTCGAAATGACCAATTTTAGGGACCTGCCAAGAGGCTCCCGGACAACCTAGTGCCTTGAAATGTTGCACACGATCTCAATAATACCTCACCTCTAGCTATTCCAAATTTCAAAGAAATATCTCTATCCGTTCTCACACGGGTTTTTTTTTACAAGTTTTTTTTTTGTTTTTCTCCCACTGTGCTTCGGCCATTATTGCTGCCGAATACCAGCAAAGAACAACGAAACCATTTTTCGGCCGCTTTTATCCTCAATCAAAGACGTTTCCATAACCAAGCAGGCAGAATGTTTGGCTTGCGACCAGTAAACGATTAATTTGGTTCAACCTCGCCTCGTGCGACTTAAAATGAGCCGCCGATTTAAGCAAAAACAAGTAAAACGAACTTAGTTCGACCGGGGTCAACCCACTGACAAGGATACCGCTAAAATTTACCCTTAATGACTCAGTTCATATTTGAATTATTTTGTAGCAATCAAATCGGGTATGATTGAGGCTTCAAGAAGTCATAACCGGGTATCGGTATTTAGGGGCTTTGGGGATTTGGAGGGCATAAGTGTACTTCATGTACCAAGTTTTAGCCAAATCGGTTGAAAATTGAGGCGTCTAGGGGCTTAAGAAGTCAATTCTGGGAATCGGTTATATGGGGGGAATACCAGTTTATTGGATTATTCAAATCATACTTGGCATGGATGTTGCAAGTCAAAGCAGAAGTCTTTGTGTCAAGTTTCAGCCAAATCGGATGAATTTTAGGATTTTAGAGGGATCAGCCCCGGCGCTGATCAAGACTTTGGCCAAGCCGCAACTGCCGACAAAAGCCCATGCTTAGCTCACTGTTTACGATTGCAGGGTAACGATACGAAAGCTGAGTGGTAGCTATGATAGCCGAGTTGGAAGCTAGGGTAGCGGAGTTGGTAGACGGGTTGGTATCTATGGTAGCCGAGTAGGTAGCTAGGGTAGCCGAATTGGTAGCAATGGTAGTTGAGTTGATAGCTACAGCAGCCGAGTTGGTATTTAGGGCAGCCGATTTTATAGCTATGGTAGCCGTGTTGGTAGCTATAGTAGCCACGTTGATAGCAATGGTAGCCGGGTCGGTAGCTTGGAAGCCGAGTAGGTAACTTTGGTAGTGGGGTTTGTAGTGCAATCGAGTTGGTAGTCGGTAGCCGAGTTGGTAGTGCAGTGGCTAGGATAGCCGAGTTGGTAGCTAGAGTATCCGAGTTGGTAGCTACGGTAGCCGAGTTGGTAGCTACGCTAGCCGATTTGGTAGTGCAGCCAGGTTGGTAGCTAGGATAGCCGAGTTGGTAGCCGAGTTGGTAGCTGGTCTAGCCGAGTTAGTAGCCAAAGTGGTAGCTATAGTAGCCAATTTGGTAGCTATAGTAGCCGATTTGGTAGCTATGGTAGCCGAGTTGGTAGTGCAGACAGGTTGGTAGCTAGGATAGCCGAGTTGGTAGCTACGGTAGCCCATTTTGTAGTGCAGCCAGGTTGGTAGCTAGGATAGCCGAGTTGGTAGCTATGGTAGCCCATTTTGTAGTGCAGCCAGGTTGGTAGCTAGGATAGCCGAGTTGGTAGCTATGGTAGCCGATTTGGTAGTGCATCCAGGTTGGTAGCTAGGATAGCCGAGTTGGTAGTGCAGCCAGGTTGGTAGCTAGGGTAGTCGATTTGGTAGCTATAGTAGCCGAGTTGGTAGCTAGTGTAAACGAGTTGGTAGTGCAGCCAGGTTGGTAGCTATGGTAGCCGAATTGGTAGTGCAGCTAGGTTGGTAGCTAGGATAGTCCAGTTGGTAGCTAGAGCATCCGAGTTGGTAGCTAGGGTAGCTATGGTAGCCGATTTGGTAGCTACGGTAGCCAATTAGGTAGCAATGGCAGCCGAGTTGGTAGCTATGATAGTCGAGATGGTAGCTATGGTAAACGAGTTGGTAGCTATGAAAGTCGAGATGGTAGCTATGGTAGCCAAATTGGTAGCTGGTCTAGCCGAGTTGGTAACTATAGGAGCCGTCATGGTAGTTATAGTATCCGAGTTGGTGGCTATGGTAGCCCAGTTGGTGGGTTGGAAGCCGAGTTGGTAGCGTCAGCTATTAGCGCTATCGGGCGGCGGAAGTGGATTCGAATCCCACCATAGACTATTATGGTGTGACTATAGACTTAAAATTACCATAATGAACGATAGCCCATAGATAATATGCCCAGTATATTTAGGTTCGTAGTTCCGATAAAATCAGCGGCTTTGGACTTTAGCTGCAAAAAAAAAATTACTTCACAAAAGACTTCTATTCCCTAAAAATGTGAAACAAGTTGTCACTATAGCTTAAGTTGTACTCCTCAAGCTGTACTAAAGACTGGGGGTTGAGAAGGAGGGCCAACTAGAAAACTGTTTATCTAGTCCCATGGTAGCCTGGATTGCATGGGACTATGGTTTTATTCCAACTGAGGTATGTTGGGTGGTTGTGGTTATTACTTAGGTTACGTTTAAGTGACAGTCTGCCAACAGACTTACTTAGACTTTTTCGTTCATTGTGATACCACAGGAACAGAAGAAGGAAGATGCCTTCTAGTTTCTACGGTTGAACCATCCAGATCGCTTTAAAAAAACCCAACAACTTGCGAATGTTCATATCCGCTAAATCAGACAGGTTCTTAAAGAAATGAGAACCTAAAGTGAAACTCCTTATGAATGCGACACACACACAGAAGGTGTTCTATAGTCTCCCCTTCTTCGATGTCCTCACAGCTTCTGCAAAAGACGTTACTGGAAATTTGCAGTCTTTCAGCATGTTTTCCGATTAGACAATGACCTGTCATGAAGGACACAAAGACTGAGACGTCTGTTTTAGCCTGTGACAGCAAAGCGGTAGACAACTTCAAGTCTAGATTAGGCCACATAGTTTGGGAATGCTCTTAGCCCCCTCTTTCCTGAAAACTTAGCTTACATGTCGCTAGAGGAATACTCATAGATTCGCAGTCTCCGCTTTACAATTCCCTGTAATATCTCTACGGCCCGGCACACAGAGATTTCTACTTAAAACGTGGGGAGATGGCAAGTTTAGTGTGGAGTTTTGTTCACAAATGAGTACCATGAACTATAGAATAGAATGAATACCTCTTCAGAGTCCGCTCCATAGTTAGATATACGCACCAGACAGAATCCGAGAAAGAGCATACTCGTACATATATGTCAGTGTGATGATTCAGAGGCATTTGCTAACGCAGAATTCTTCTCAACATATGGTGGCACACCTGAGTTGTAGCCATTATGCTGAAAATAAAGCCAACAACTAATGTGTTTGATAAGTCCCCACCTAGGACGAAGTACGTCAAACAGTGGTTGGTGTGTGGTATCTTCTGCCTTTCCTTTTCCATTGCAAAAGATCTTCTGTCATTAATATCGTGTCGTAGGAGAGATAAAAAAGACTTCTCGGAAACTACCATAGTGCTTAGGTTAGGCTGCCTCCTTTCCTTGCGAAATCCTCACAAAATGTTGGCAATATTGATTGGTATCTCAGCCTTTACTTCTACGAAAAATGTGTCGCTCAGCATAACTCCATTTGAACTTGGTCATAAAAAGCTTCTTAATATTGAAGTGAGGTTGTCCGCCTATGACGCTGAACGTCTGGGTTCAAATCCCGGCGTAAACATCAACATTTTCGGCGGTAGTTATCCCCTTACTAATGCTGGCTACATTTGTGAGGTATCCTGCCATGTTAAAACTTCTCTACCAAGTGGTGTCGCTATGCGGCATGCCATTTAAACTCGGTATTAAAAAGAAGGCCCCTTATCATTGAGCTTAAACTTTAATCGGACTGCACTCATTCATATGAGAGAAGTATCCCCTGTTCCTTAATATTGTAGAATGTTAATGGGAAATTTAGTATTAGTAACATTGAGCTGCAATCCTCGAATGGAACATCATTTATTGAGATGTGTGTAATGTTCCTGCTGTTGTGGGAAAATTTGCATTTGTCTTAACCATCGGATTTCTTTGGCCGTTATTTCTACAACGAATAAATATGTGTTTAAAGTTTTTGTTATCACGTCATAGTCTAACTTGATTTCTATCACCATTTCGGTCATTTATTGAGACATCTTTTTGAAATCTTTTGAAATCTTTTAAACGCCAATATGGGATTTTATTGAAATCGTGCTAAATCGAAAGAACTACAGAAGACATAAAAATGCATACATTACACGAAGAAAAATACCTCAATCATTACCTCAATAAAATGAGAAATCATTCCTAGTAGAGCAACTGATATTTTAATGCCGTGGTTGGGTAACAGTCTGACACAAACTTTCCTAGAAAATTTGTGATTATGCAGTAGTGACCTACCGAGTGCGATTGTACAGCAGTGTGGAAATTTTACCCACCACTCTCATACTGGTAGGCCGAGTTTGCTAATAGCTCGGCTCCGAAGAGCTTTTTAGTATCCCGCCCGAAAATTGAGCTCAGTATCCCTTATCGCCTCATTTTCGCTTTCACTGCTTTCTGCATCATCAGTGTCTCTTCGACCAGGGTTGTATTTAATAAATCATTATACTTCTTAAAACAAAACTAAAGACTCCGCCAAAAAAAACTTGTACTCAATTTCCCTTATCGGGATATCGGCGTCTATGGCTTCTACATCATTAGTGTCTCCATGAGTAGGCTTGTAGTCAGCAATATATAACACATCTCACATCTAAACAAAGGAAACCACCTCTATATATCCGGTTCCTTAATAAGTGCACTTGATTTCCACTACGTTGTATATCATCAATGTATTTTTGCACTTATTCGGATTTCGGCGTCTACTATGGGGCCTGCATCATTAGTGTCTCCATGAGTAGGTTTGTAGTCAGCGATACATAACACATCTCAAGTTAAAGCAAAGGAAACCAACTCCATATGAATATCCGGTCCCTTAAAAAGTGAACTTGGTTTCCACTTTGTTGTATATCATCAATGTATTTTTGCACTTATCGGGATTCCGGCGTCTACTATGGCGCCTGCATCATTAGTTTCTCTATGACTAGGTTGGCTGTCAGCAATACATAACACATCTCAAGTTAAAGCAAAGGAAACCACCTCTATGTGAATATCCGGTTCCTTAATAAGTGAACCTGGTTTCCACTTCGTTGTATGTCATCGATGTATTTTTCTCGGGTTGATAGTCAACAAACCAAAACATTTCTCAAATTAAAGCAAAAGAAGCTGTCTCAAAATATACCTCAGTTACCCTTACCGCCTCGTTTTGGTTTCCAAAACTATGTGCATCATCAGTGTTTCTCTGGTTGGTAATCACATCTCCTATGAAAGTTATATACTCTGTCTCAAAATTGACCTCAGTTTCCCTTTTTGCCTTATTTTGGATTCTACTACATTCTGCCTCATCAGTGTCTCTTCAACCTGGTTAGAAGTTTAAACCAAGGTTTTCTTCAAAGTTGTTTGAAAATCCTTGGTCCTTACGACTGAATCTACGAATTACTGTTTTGAAAAAATCCATTTCTGCCTCAAAACTGACCTCAGTTTCCCTTTTTGCCTCATTTTGGATTCTACCACATTCTGCATCATCAGTGTCTCTTCAACTCGGTTAGAAGTTCAAATCAAGGTTGTCTTCAAAGATGTTTGAAGGTCCTTTCTGTTTTCAATATATTCCATTTCTTGCAGTGTTTGTTTCTTCTTCCTGAGAAAAACTTGGAAAACCCCATGCAAACATGGAATTTTCACACATTCAGGCTACAAAAGATGCAAAGTAAGCAAAGAACATATCATCTTCAGCTTAAGGGTACTGCAAAAAGTTTTCAGTTTTATTCGTAACTTGAATGCCAAACTTCCAACTGAGATACGCAGTTAGAAATGAAGGCAGTTGGAGTAGGTGGTTTGGACAGACAAACAGACAGATGGCAAGCCAGTACGAACATTGTTGCATTTGAGATTTTCACACATTTCAACAAAGGCAGTCAACACCAATACCACCTCAGTGGGTGGGGGTAGGGGGAGATGGCAGAAAACTTTCAATACAAAAAGTTGTGCAAATAGTTGAGTTTCCTGTTTCCTTCCACAAAAACTGGCAACTGTGTAATGTTTTGCCCAGGATTCTAGGGTTTTTTTGAGCGAAGCTGCTGCCAGCCATTGGCACTGCCACTTGCAGTGGTTACTACATGCTAGTGTGCCATTTTTGATGCAATCTATTGCTGCAACTTAGTATCATGCAAATGTCCCATTTATGCAAGTTTTTTTTTTTTTATACACGAATAGTAGCAGTGGCGCAAGAAAAAGTTGAAGCGCTTTTCTGCAGCAGTTTCGAATTTGTCAGGGGACTTGAATAGCGGCCACCAAGGGAACAGTTTATAGACGAAGATTTGTTTTTTCGTTGCAAGACAAACTTGGTTTGGGCTTGTGCAAACAATGCCAGTAATGCCACTCGGCATAGCGTTTTCCGCAGCTTTCAGGGAAATTGATGCTCTGTTTGGATTTTTTTTTTCTCAAATTTTTTCTATGACCATGGATGATAGGAAGGAAAAATTCCATTTCAATTTAATTGTTGGCGTTTTTATCTGATACTTCTATGGAAAATGTGTATGCATGGCCATGTATGTGTGTGTGTGTGTGCTTTTCGTTCTTAGTCATGTGCTCAAGAAGAAAGACATCATCATTACTCGAACACAGATTCTGCGAAAGACAATCCTTCGATAAAAAGCATCTCCTGCTGGGATACACACACTCTCTCCCGAGCTAAGTGCATGAGTTCTCCTTGTGTTGGCCCCCTTTTACATTAACTCGAGCGAAAACTCAATTTCATTACTAAACTCAGTCATGCGATTGAGGTCATTATGACACAATTGGAAAAGTGACAGCAACACACGAAAAGCTTGAAAGGAAATGTTGATTAAT
Organism: Stomoxys calcitrans; assembly: GCF_963082655.1. NCBI lineage: Eukaryota > Metazoa > Arthropoda > Insecta > Diptera > Muscidae > Stomoxys > Stomoxys calcitrans. The sequence goes on along the minus strand of NC_081554.1, from coordinate 17,470,307 downwards.
TTATGCAGATGTATTTCAAAGATTTTTTTCTTTTCCTGTGCAAATGATTTGATTTTAATTAAACTTTAGTACCTGGAAATTATGATGTAAGCAAGGTAAGGAAAAATAGCTGCTAAAAATGTTTAGAAAAAAAAGGAAAAAGCAACTAGTGCTTCTCATTCAATTGAGACCTTTTTTTAGAGATGACATATTCGAACTTCTCGTGAATAAAGGCAGTCTAAATTTTGAAAATTTTTAGTTCAGTTAGTTGTGGGTTACGAACGACTTGCTGCACCTTTTAACCGTGGAAAAAGGTTTAGAATTTCTCGCCATTTAATCAGGGTGGAGAAAGGGGAGTTTGGTGGACTCCTAGGTCTCAGATCCAAAAACGTAGTCCTTATATCTTTTACTGTTGTAGGGAAAACTTTGGCACATTTTACATTATACTCAACGAAATTTCTAACAAGTAAAAGGGTGCTAATTTCGGCGGGGCCGAATCTTGGGAACCCACCACCATGGATTCTGCTGAAATATGGTAGCTATATCAGGTTAAAGACTGATTTGGACTGTACTTGGCATAGTTGTTGGTAGGCATAACAGAATACTATGTGCAAAATTTCAGCCAAATCAGAGGAAAATTGAGGCTTGTACAAACTCAAGAAGTCAAATCGAGAGATCGGTTTATATGGGAGCTATATCAGGTTTGAAACCGATTTGGACCGAACTTGGCACAATTTTTGGTAGTCATAACAGAACACTATGTGCAAAATTTCAGCCAAATGGGATGAAAATCGCGGCTTGTAAGGACTCAAGAAGTCAAATCGAGAGATCGGTTTATATGGGAGCTATATCATATTCTTGACCGATTTGGACCGAACTCGGCACAGTTATTAGAAGCTGTAACAGAACCCCGCATGCGAAACTTCAGCCAAATTTGAAAAAAATAGAGGCTTTCAGGGGTTCAGGAATTCAAATTGGGAGATCGGATTATATGGGAGCTTTATCAGGTTATACACCGATTCGCACCGAACTTAGCACAGTTGTTGGAAGTCATAACAAAACACTATTTGCAAAATTTCAGCCAATTCGGATACAAATTGCGGCTTCTAAGGGCTCATGAAGTCAAATCGAGAGATCGGTTTATATGGGAGCTATATCAGGTTAAAGACCGATTTAGACCGTACTTGGCACAGTTGTTGTTAGTTACAACAGAACACCATGTCAAAAATTTAAGCCAAATCGGCCAAAAATTGCGGCTTCCAGAGGCTCAAGAAGTCAAATTGGGATATCGATTTATATGGGAGCTATATCATTTGAGTCGGTAGTCGCGGGCCTAAAACTACTCACTGTTTCAAATTTCAGCGAAATCGGGTAATAAATAAAACTTTTATGGGGTACCAACCTTATATCGGCAGATCGGTCTACATGACAGCTATATCTAAATATAGGCTGATTTGAACCATATTTGCGTCGTATATTGAGAGGCCCAAAATTACTCTCTTTTTCAAATTTCAGCGAAATCGGGTAATAAATAAAGATTTTATGGGCTTTAGACCCTTTATCGGGAGATCGGTCTATATGACAGCTATATTTAAATATAGTCCGATCTCAACAATATTTAGGTCGGATGTGGGGAGGCTCGTAATAACTTAATGTTTCAAATTTCAGAGAAATCGGATGTAAAATAAAGCTTTCATGGGATTTATACCCTTTATCGGGAGATCGGTCTATATGGCAGCTATATCCAAATATATTTCGATCTGAACCATATTTGGGTTAAATGTCGGGAGGCCCTAAACTACTCACTGTTTCAAATCTCAGCGAAATCGAATAAAAAATAAAGCATTTATGGACATTAGACCCTTCATCGGCAGATCGGTCTGTATAGCAGCTATATCCAAATATGGTCCGATTTGTCCCCTTCAAAAAGTCGTATCTGTGCCAAATTTCAGCTCAATATCTCAATTTTTGAAGGCTGTAGAGTGATTACAAAAGACGGACGGACAGACACACGGACATCGTTAAATCGTCTTAGAATTTTACGACGATCCGAAATATATATACGTGTAGGGTCGGAAATTGATATTCCGATGTGTTGCAAACGGAATGACTATATGAATATACCCCCTATCCTATGGTGGTGGGTATAAAAACTGAACACATATTACTGCTGAACAGACATTAAATTGTTGCTGCGATGTCAAATATATTGCACTGCATTGAAGACCACAGTAGCGCAGAGGTTAGCATGTCCGCCTATGACGCTGAACGTTTGGGTGCGAATCCTGGCAAGACCATTAGAAAAAAATTTCAGCTATGGTTTTTCCCTCCTAATACTGGCAACATTTGTGAGGTTCTATGCCTATGACGCTGAACGCCAGATTCGAATCTTGGCGAGACCATCGAAAAAAAATTTCAGCTGTGGCCATGTTAAAACTTCTCTCCAAAGAGGTGTCGCTCTGCGGCACGCCGTTTGGTCTCAACATCATTTAGTGATATGTGAGAAGTTTGCCCCTGTTCCTTAATGGAATGTTCATGGACAAATTTGCAATGTGACAAAAATAATTAGCAAAATCATTTGCTTCCAAAATTCATGCCTAATGGATCACACACTGCATTATTTTTAACAAGTATTTCAATCTCGAAATAAAATCCCAAGTGTGGCTAAATACTTCTATGCCGTTTGAAAAACACACACAAAAATAAAAACTCGTTTGTAAAAATTTGCCATTAAAATAAATTTGTAAAACTCATTTAAATGCATTAGTTCATGAAAATCCTCATATGTATGTGCATAAAATGATTTAACTTTAATATGGCATTTGTGTACCCATACCAGAGCTAACTGTAGCAGCATATTCCAGAAACTTAACACTTGTGTACTCAAAAGAAACTCTCTATGGTTTCGAGATGTATGTATGTGTGTCATGGACTAACAGGTATGGGTGGGTATTAAAACGCCTGTATGTAATTACTTGGAAAATATTTCGATGCGTTGCTATGTGTGTGGGTGGGTGTTATTTTTCTTCTTCTTCTTCACCTTTGTGTTCATCTTTGTAATTGTGTGCGTGCGTGCACGTAATTGTTGTCGAAAAAAAGTACTCGTTGTGTTTGTAATCAAGTGAAGGAATTTGTTATTATTTTTATTATAATGGAGACAAAAATCGCTCTCACTCTTCACACACACACAATACACCAACTACAAAAACAATTCTGCCGAAGTGAAATGTTTTTTATGCGTTGCTTAGCAGGTATTCATTGCCTTCAATCTTGGCACAAAATTATACTTCACACATACACTAATACATAGACAGATGCGAGATACAGATGGCTCTTTACCATAAAGATAAGTCTCAAGAGCTGTTATTCAACCTCTTTCTCTCAATCCTCAGGCGAATAATGAGTTACTCCATATTGACATGCCAGTGTCTACCAACCTCTTCTGCAGGCTAAATCCCTTACTGCCAGCCCTTCTTTGCTTTGGTTTTATTGTCGACCAAATTTGAGGATTTTTTTTCCCAACAAAATGTCCTTTAAAATGTGTAAATTTGATTTTTGCCACACATTCTCCCGCAGGGGTATAAATAAGTGATAGGGCTTTGGAAAGTAATTGTTGCTTGGTTTTTTAAGGCCTCCCCTTCTCCCTCTACATGGCAACCTGCTCTCGGCTGGAAAGCAAACATAACTCCTCTATTTTATGTTGCAAGCCCTTGGTAGTTTAGTGTGTACTTTGACCCCCTTTCCTACGGAGCCAAAAAAATACAACAAGCATCCCTTCGTTGGTATTTGTGTTACGTGCGTTCGCAAAATCATGAGATTTTATTACGAGGTGTGTGTGTGACTGTGAATTATAATTTTGCAATTAATGACCTACAAATGCGTGAGACCCTAGTTTAGAGAGTAACGTGGGAGGGACTGGTAACAGGAAAAACTGAATTCCCAAATTGGATTTGATAGTGAGGAAATTAAAATGACTTCTTTTTGAGGTCAATGATAAACTTGAGTGTAGTTAGCTAATAGGGTCAAAAGCGAAATTTGAAGCAATAGATGGCTATCAAGGTTTATAGGTTATCATAACCGTCATTCGCTCCAAATGTCTGAGTGCAAGACTGGCAGGAACATCAAAAACATTTTTGAAGTGGCATTTAAAACTTTTCTTAATATTGTACCTTACCTTTATGACCCTCCCCCCTTATTCCAAAAGTACTACCCAAAAATAAAAGTGGGCCGATCGGGGCAATATGGGATTCAAATGAAAGATATTCAAGAGTAGAGTGGGTTCAAATATCTGGGGGCCGCCCCAGCCTCAAAACCGCTTAAAATAGGTTTATTTGACGATCATGACAATATGGGACTCAAATGAAAGGTATTCGGGAATAGATTACGAATATGGTCACGAAGTAGGAATAGGCTTTATAATTTATTGATAACTGAAGGGGGCGGACTCTCTACCGTTACCCCAAAAATACCACCCAAAATCAAAAGTGGACCGATAAGAACAATATGGGTATCAAATGAAAAGTATGCGGGAGTAGATAACGAATCTGGCAAACAAACTCATGTTGAAGTACAGGGGGTCACCCCACCCCCACAAAAACGCCATAAATGAGGACATTAGCCAATTACAGATATATGGGTCTCGGTTTGTTTGTACCGGCAGAACCGATTTTCTCGAAATTTTCGCATATTGTGTAGGTTGGTCCGGAAGGAAACATAGCCTATATAGTTTTTCGGTATAAGAAGGGGGACGGAAAGGGGACCCTTATGACAAAAACACAACCCAAAATCAAAAGTGAAACGATCGGGACAATATAGGTATTAATTGAAAGGTATTGGAGAGTAGAACACGAATATGGTATTTAAATTTGAGTCGAAGTACGCATCGAACCGTCCCAACCCCAAAACTCCCCCAAACAGGCATATTGGACGTTCATTTCAATATGGGGCTCAAATGAAAGGTATTCGGGAGTAGATTTCAAATCTGGCATACAAAATCAGATCGAAGTATTGGGGGTCACGCCATCCCTCAAAAATGCCATTAGACCCGTTATGATTGTATGATACTTGGCTGAACCGATTTTCTTAAAATTTTCATAGATTGTTTACGTTTTTTTTGGAAGGAAACATAGGCTATATAATTTTTAGATATCGGGTGGAGGCGAACCCTCCCTCTTACCCCAAAAACGCCACCCATATCTGAAAGTGGTCCGATGGGCGCAACATGGATATCAAATGCGAGGTATTGGAGACCAGAAAACGAGTATGGTATTAAAATTTGTGTCCAATTACCCAGAGGGCCCACCAACCCCAAAATTCCTCTAAACAAATATATTCGAAATTCATGCCAATATGGAACGCAAATGAAAAGTATTAGGCAGTATATTACAAAAATGGCATACAATGTTAGGTCCAAGTAATGGTGGTAGCCCACCCCCAAATACCCCCAAATGGGCATATTAAACGACCATGGCCATATGGGACTAAAATGAAAGGTATTTGGGAGAAGATTACGAATATGACATTGAAATTTAAGTTAAAGTTTAGGTGGCGCTTTTCCTTCTAAAGTTACGTCAAATGGGTTATTTGACCCTTTATGACAACATGGGACTCATATGAAAGGTATTTGAGAGTAGGAAACGAATTTGATATCCAATTTTTGAACCAAGTGTTTTGGGGTACCCCCTAAAGCACCCCCGTTGGGAATAAACCACGAATTTCATATCTATTTCCAGTGCAAAGTGCCGGTGGCCGCCCCAGCCTCAAAACACCCTTCAAACGGTTCATATACATCGGCCAAGGCAATATGGGGCTCAAATTAAAGGGATTTGGAAGTGCACCACAAATTTTATATCCACATTTGACTCGAAGTGTCTGAGTGTCATCCCTCCCCTAATGAGAACATTACCCTTAGGAAGAACATTACCACCAAGAACCGAGCATGGGCACACTTTTCACACATCAATGAGTGCTTTCCGATTCAAGTTTAAACTCAATGATAAGGACCTTTTTTTATAAACGAGTCCGAACGTCGTCCCGCAGTGCGACACTTCTTTGGGGAAAATTTTTTAAATAACCATTCATGGCATTGTACCTCGCAAATGTCACCAACCACCGCTTTGTTCGATGTTCTCGCCAGGATTCGTACGCGTTCAGTGTCATAGGCTACAATGGCACGAATTCGATAACCGCATTCAGGGCGAAATGTCCCCAATCTAAAAAGATATTAGAGAGTTAAAGAAGGCGCAGCGTAGCGGACCCGGTTCGGACAATAAAATACCTTATACGATTAAAAAAAAAGAAAAACCACCGACCCTCCCTAATATATATTCTTGATCGCCATGACATTCTACGACCTAGCCATGTTTGTCCGTCCGTCTGTCGGTCGAAAGAACGCTAACTTTCAAAAGAGTAATTAAGTATTTTGCACAAACACTTCGTTTGGGAATATGGGCCATATCGGTCCATGTTTTGATATAACTCCCATATAAACCGATCTTGGATCTTGACTTCTTGAGCCTCTAAAGTGCGTAATTCTTTACCGAATTGGAGGAAATTTTGCACGAAAACTTTTCCTTTGACTTCCAATATACGTGCTAAGTATGGTCTGAATCAGTTGATAATTCTTGAGCCCCTAGAGGTCAAAATTCTTTTCCAGTTTGGCTGAACATTTTCACAATCACTTCTCCTATGACCTTCAACAGTTTTTTGTGGAATGACCCATATGTTAATTTGTGTTGTTTTTTTTTTTTCAATAAAACAAAAACATGTTTTTGTGTGTTAGTACAATTTGCAGATGTATGAATGTCGGCACACATGTCTTAATATTTAATCCCAGTAATAAAATCGTTGATGCGTTTCTTTAGATTAGTAAATTATGGCATTTATGGTTGGTGTGTGAGAGTTTCAGAGCAGATGGCAGAGAGAGAGAGAAAGAGAGAGGGAGTGCAAGAAACATGGCCTCAACATATATAAAATTTATTACAACATCAACAATTGCAAATTGCAAATACTCGAGACTAACCCAAGCAAATAATAACAACAACCATAACCCAAAAATTAGCCAAACACACATACGTTTGTAGGTATGTGTATAAGCAGTTACAGAAGGGACACCAGCAGAGCCAACCGTAAGGTAAACTCTTGGTAAATGTAATTGTGATATGTTTTCATTACTCGACAGGGACAAGAATAATAACCGCAAGATATAAATGTACGGTAATTGATTTTGGGGTTTTGGCATACAAATTTCAAGTCAGTCAGTCCCTTTTCTTCTCAACCACCATGGAACAATCGCACGGCTACTACACTTCACATTGGCTTTCTTTTGTTTCACTTAGGGCCAATAAGTATTGAGGAGCTTGTATTGGTGTTAGTATTGTCTGTGAGTTCTGGGATATTTGTGCACTTAATGTGAAAATGATTTGTGAAAATCGTAACAGTAACTGCCTACCCAAACCTTTTTTGTGTTGTGTAACCCAAATTTGTATCACTCTAAGGAAGCTCCCACAATGAATGAAGTTAAAATATGTGGCATATTTCCCAATCTCTATCTCCCAGCAAACAAGCACACCCTAACTTAGCCACCGTAAACTTATATTTAGTGCTTAGTGGGTGGTGGTATTGGCCCTGGGGGCCCAAAGCCAGGGCGGCTCCTCTATGGGCCAAAGAATAAACAGCAGATCTCACCACCTAGGGCATCTATGCAGCATTGAAACACAAGGGACTGAAAACAAACGGCTTGTGGGAGTAAAAGAAATACAAATACAAATAGAAACACAAATAAATGGATAAATAATGATAATAATGTTTAACGAAAAATGTGTTGCCTTTGGCTTTATGGCATAGCTGATGATGCTGCTGTTGATGCTGCTGCTGATTCTGACTCTTCTGTTCCGAGCGTGAAAGATGAAAATGAAAACAAAGCAAACAAAGCAAATGATGGTATGCTCTCCTCTGATGACTCTTTATTCCCAAAATGCTTGTTCATATATAACCCTCATATACATGCGTATGCTCCCCATAATAGGAGTTCATTCAGGCCTTATGTCTGAATGTTGGTTTTCATTCTGTGTTGGTTGTTGTTGTTGCTTGTGGAGGACAGCAGGGAAATTTTGCTGCAACATTTAGGGAGTGAATATTAAAGAATTTGTCTATTTACTTTAAACAAAAGATAACTTTGAAATGGTTTTGATTATTAGAAGAAGTAACTTATGCAGTGATTCCTTGGAAGAAACTTATGAAGTGTGCCAAGAAAACTGAAAAAGCTTAAGTAATAAAAAGAATATTATAAGTAAGTTAAAAACTTTTCATATTTCTCTTTTAAGTCTTAAAATGGAATTCTAAATATTTGAATTACATCTAACTTTGCATCTGCAAAGTTTGCAAGGAATATGTGCACTAGAAAATGTCCATGGATATTCTTTTGAAACCTCTAAGATGGATTAAAACTTAGTTAAAACCAGTAAGGAAGGTTTAAAGTCGGGCTGTGCCAACTGTATAATACCCTACACCTACCCTAAAACTACAATGTGATAGCTATATCCAAATTTGAACCAATTTTGATGGACCTGGGCGGATGCTTTCAGATGGGTTAATAAACAATCCTGGCAGGAACATCAGAAAATTTTTCAACGGTGGTTATCCCCTCCTAATGCTGACGACGTTTGTGAGGTACTTTACCATGTAAAAACTTCCCCCAAAGAGGTGACGCTCTGCGGCATGCAGATCGGACTCGGCTATGAAAAGGAGGCCCCTTATCATTGAGCTTAAATTAAATCGGACAGCACTCATTGATCTGTGAGAAGTTTGCCCCAGTTCCCTAATGGAATGTTCATGGGCATATTTGCACATTAAATTTCTAGCAAAAACATTCAAACTGTAACAACTGCGGCTGGCAAATGACAACATTATTGCAAATTACTCAAAATCTGACGAACATGATATGGGAGCTACCGATTTCGAGCAAATTTCTTAGATAATGTGATAGTCGTCTAGGAAAGCGTTGTCCAACATTTTGGCAAGATTGGTCAAACATTAAGCTTGCAGTGGCTCTTGGAGTAAAAATCTGGTGATATACACATATGACAGCTATATCTAAATCTGGGCCGATTTCTATGAAATTCATCAGTGAAATTGAGAGTCACAAGAAAATCCTTGCTGCCAAATTTCGAGAGAATCGGTTAAAAAATGAGCAATTTAATGTAATATTTCTAAAAATCGGTCGAATATATATAGGAGCTTTATCAAAATCTGAACCGATTTCGAGCAAACTTCTCTGATACTGTGCCAGTCGTCGAGGAAAGCGTTTTGCATAATTCTGGCAAGATAGGATAATAAATGGGCTTGCTGTGACCCTAGAAGTTATAATCGGGCGATATATACAAAGGGTGATTTTTTTGAGGTTAGGATTTTCATGCATTAGTATTTGACAGATCACGTGGGATTTCAGACATGGTGTCAAAGAGAAAGATGGTCAGTATGCTTTGACATTTCATCATGAATAGACTTACTAACGAGCAACGCTTGCAAATCATTGAATTTTATTACCAAAATCAGTGTTCGGTTCGAAATGTGTTCATTCACCGTAACGTTGCGTCCAACAGCATCTTTGAAAAAATACGGTCCAATGATTCCACCAGCGTACAAACCACACCAAACAGTGCATTTTTCGGGATGCATGGGCAGTTCTTGAACGGCTTCTGGTTGCTCTTCACTCCAAATGCGGCAATTTTGCTTATTTACGTAGCCATTCAAACAGAAATGAGCCTCATCGCTGAACGGTGAATGAACACATTTCGAACCGAACACTGATTTTGGTAATAAAATTCAATGATTTGCAAGCGTTGCTCGTTAGTAAGTCTATTCATGATGAAATGTCAAAGCATACTGAACATCTTTCTCTTTGACACCATGTCTGAAATCCCACGTGATCTGTCAAATACTAATGCATGAAAATCCTAACCTCAAAAAAATCACCCTTTATATATATGAGAGCTATATCTAAATCTGAACCGATTTCCCTGAAATTCACCAGTAATGTCGAGAGTTATAAGAAAATCCTTCCCGCCAAATTTCGAGAGAATCGGTTACCAAATGACCATTTCATTCCAATATTATTGCAAATCGGACGAACATATATATGGGAGCTTTATCAAAATCTGAACCGATTTCGAGCCAACTGTATAGACATTGTAGAAGTCGTCAAAAAAAGCGTTGTACGAAGTTTTGGGAATATTAGTCAATAAATGCGCTTACAGTGGGTCTGGGAGTGGAAATCGGGCGATACATATATATAAGAGCTATATCTAAATCTGAACCGATTTCCATGATTTCTATTTCCAGTAATGTCGAAAGTCATAAGAAAATCATTCCTGCCAAATTTCGAGAGAATCGGTTAACAAATGACAATTTTATTGCAAATCGGACGAACATATATATGGGAGCTTTATCAAAATCTGAACCGATTTCGAGCCAACTATGTAGACATTGTAGAAGTCGTCAAGAAAAGCGTTGTACGAAGTTTTGGGAATATTAGTCAATAAATGCGCTTGCAATGGGTCTGGGAGTGAAAATCGGGCGATACATGTATATAAGAGCTATATCTAAATCTGAACCGATTTCTATTTCCAGTAATGTCGAGAGTTATAAGAAAATCCTTCCTGCCAAATTTCGAGAGAATCGGTTACCAAATGACAATTTTATTGCAGTATTACTGCAAAACGGACGAACATATATATGGGAGCTATATCCAAATCTGAACCGATTTTTTGCAATTTCAATAGCGTTCGTCTCTAGGTCAAAAAACATGCCCATACCAAATTGGAAGACGATCGCATGAAAATTGTAGTTTGTACAGAAATTAACATGGACAGACAGACAGACGGACATAGCTAAATCGAATCAGAAAGTGATTCTGAGTCGATCGGTATACTTATCGATGGGTCTATTCCCCTTCCTTTTGTGTGTTACAAACTAATTCACTAAGTTAAAATACCCTGTACCACATTAGTGGTGTTCCGTATAGACACAAAAACGGCTGAACCAATTTCTTTCAAATGTTCACTGATTGTGGGAAGTGGTCCGAAAGGAGCAATAGGGGGCGGACCCTCCCCCTTACCCCAAAGGTACAACCCATAAATAAAAGTGGACCAACCGGAACTATATGGGGCTTAAATGAAAGGTATTCCAGAGTAGAGTACGAATTTCGTATTGGGTCCAAGTAATTGGGGGACCGCCCCGACCCCAAAACCCCCGCCAAAATAGGTTTATTGGACGATAATGACAATATGGGAATCGAATGAAAGGTATTCGGGGGTAGATTACGAATATGGTCTGGAAGGAACAATAGGCTATATAATTTTTTATATATCGCAAGGGGCGGTCCCTCCCCCTTACCCCAAAGGTACAACCCAAAAATAAAAGTGAACCGACCGCAACTAAATGGGGCTTAAATGATAGGTATTCAAGAGTAGAGTACGAATTTCGTATTAAAAATTGGGCCCAAGTAATTGGGGGGCCGCCCCGACCCAAAACCCTCCCAAAATAGGTTTATTGGCGATAATGATAATATGAGGTCTCGAATGAAAGATATTCGGGGGTAGATTATGAATATGGTCAGGATAAATGTATAGGCTATATAATTTGTTGATATTGGAAGGGGGCGGGCCCTCCCCCGTTACCCTAAAAACTCCACCCAAAATCAAAAGTGGACCGATCGGGACAATATGGGTATCAAATGAAAGATATTGGAGAGTAGAATACAAATATGGTATGAAAACTTGGGCTCAAATAAAAAACTTGACTTCAGGAGGTCGCATAACCCCAAAAACTGATCCAAACAGACATATTGGACGACATATCAATATAGGACTCAAATGGAAGTTGACTACGAATATGAAATAAAACATGAGGTCAAGTAATTCATGGTCGCCCAATCCCCAATAAGCCCCCCAAATGGGAATATTACTCGATTATAGCTTGATGAAACTCAAATAAAAGGCATTTGAGAGCCGGTTACGAATATGGCTTTAAGCCTTGTGTCCAAGAATGTAGGTTGTGCTTTACCTCCTAAAATCGACTTCAATAGGTTATTTGACCTATTAAAACAATGGGGAATCAAGTGATGGATTTTTTTTTTTTGAGTACAGTGTGTCATTCAAATTTATGCTCAAGTGGCAGGGTGTGGCGCACAACCCTCCTATAGACGCCCTCCACCGAACGGCTGCATACACCAATCATGACAATTTGGGGTTAAATTAAAGGTATAACATTGTGGACTGCGAATCTCCTATCTGCTAATATATCTAACGGACCACCTCAACCCAAAACAGTCCATCACCAATGATTGCCTAACAGGACACTGCGTGATTCAATTAATGTGTGGGGACACAAATAAATGTAGGCCCCCATAGCCCCGATGTTATGACGTTCAGCGTGATAGCAGGAGTTGCCAACCTTAACGTTAAGGTTGCAACTATTTTTAGCTCATCAATATATAAGACCAAACGACATGTTGCCCAGGATACAACACTTTTTGCTCAAAAGTTTTACATGGAAGTAATAATAGGAACTATCGCCACCACACCAAATATATAGACTGGCAAAATGGTTCTTTACCACAGAAAATCGTTTAAAATGGCAATTTAATTTGATTTAAAACAAGTTAAAAGGGCAGACGGACGGACATGGCTATATCGTCTTAGATTTTTACTACTATCAAAAATATATATACTTTATAGGATCGGAAATGGATATCTCGATGTGTTGCAAACGTAATGACAAAATAAATATACCCCATCCTTCGGTGGAGGGTATAAAAATCCACAGGAAAATTGGAATACATTTTCAACTGAAATTAGGCAGAAATTTCCAAATTAAGAGTACTTTTCCCCAACATAGTATTATCGGGCTCAGCAGAGCGGGCCGGGATCGGCTAGATTCATATAATTGAACTCTTAGTTTACCAATTTCATGCTAAGACCTAAAATACTCAGCTAGACTCCTTTGAAAGCTCTACATCCAACTTTGGACGTCGTGGGAGCACGGGTTATCGTGATCACCGTAATATTTCGTATTTTGCTTGTTGGGACCAAAATGAAAATAGAGTATACGTTTCAAAAAAATAAACTTTACTTTCCTTTAATTGGCTGTGAAAGAACGTTTGCCCCATTAGCCGATCTCAGAATAGCCTTCCAAGCGCCCCGATCTTCTGCGCTTTTCTATAATCTATGACACCATGTTTCAAGGTGTCTGCCATCATTTGATCTTTCCATCGGGGTTTTGGTCGTCGCGGTTTGCATGAACCACCGTGTTTAACTTCAAAAGACTTCTTTGCTGGAGCTTCTTCATACATTCTGACAAAATGACCTCGCCAACGCAGCCGTTGTATCTTAATACGTGTAACTATCCTATCGTCATCATACAGCTCGTTGTTCATATGACGCCTATATTCTACATTAACGCAAACTGCTTTATATATTTTACGAAGAATCTTTCTCTCAAACACTCCAAGCACTGCCTCGTCTGCTTTTACAAGTACCCATGGCTCGAAACCATATAACAACACGGAAAGTCTCAGTGTCTTGTATAGCGTAATCTTCGTTTGTCGAGAGTTTGTCTTGTTTCTAAACTGCCTATGTAATCCATAGTAGCATCTATTTGCCAGTATTATTCTTTGCTTTTTAATTTTTGGGACACTCTAATGCACATATAAGTACTTAAATGGTTGTTTTACTTCCATCCATAAGTAATTGAATTTTGTTCCTTTGTGTCCTATCCAAAATACTCAGAATATTCATCATTTACACCATATGAAGATTTAATGCCCTAATTTAATTGCAGCATTACTCTTTAAATTAGTCTATATCTGTAGATAGATGTGTATGTGATGTCAGTGTAATGGAAAAGATGTGCCAGAAGCAAATTGAAAGGCTTCTAAAACATACGAGAGGGGCTAGCACTAAAAAAGTTGAAGTACGAGTGTGGTAACAGTGGGAGTACATAGTCGTCGGACTGTATTATTATTTGCTTTATGTTTTAGCAATGAAAGGCAAAAACGAAACGAAAACATATCGCACATGGAACACTCGATACTCAAATTTGTGCGCAACAACATGCACGCACTCTAGCTAAAACACCTACAATAACAAAAAAAAAAACAACATACCGCAATTTAGTATACCTTGGGGTTCATGATGATTTTTCCTGTTCTGTTTTTCTGTAAGTAATGTTTGTGTTGGCTCCCTTTCTCTAACGCAGACTCACATGTACCCACATACTCCTATAGTCTCATAGCCCTAAAGGGCATTTCAGATGCTACAACACCACCATCACTATCACCACAATGAAAGAACCGACATGGTATTCACATCCTTTCACGTCGCCATTGTTTTGTTTTTGGGAAACAACGTTTTGTATACCCTGCAATTGAAAATTGGACATATATTAAAAGGGTCATTTAGATAGATGGACAATTTTGAAAAAAAAAAACCTTTTAATTTTAAAATATTTCCCTTCCTTTTAAAAACCAAAATTTTAAAAAAAAATTTTGAAAAAATTCTTTTAGACTAAAATTTTGAAAAAAAAAAATTATTGAAATTAAATTTTGAAAGAAATTTGTTAAGAAATAAAATTTTGAAAAAAAAACTTTTTAAGAAATAAAATTTTGAAAAATAAAAAATTTTTAAGAAATAAAGTTTTGAAAAAAAAACATTTTAAGAAATAAAATTTAGAAAAAAAAACATTTTTCAAGACATAAAATTTTGGAAAAAACATTATTTTCAGAAATAAAATTAAAAAAAAAATCTAAAATAAAGATTTGAGAATTATTTTAAGGAATACGATTTTCAAAAAAATTTTATTTAATAAAAATTAAAAAAAAAATAAATAAAAATTAAATTTTGGAAAAAAATTAAAAAACAAAAAATTAATCGGAAATGGTGACAACTACTACTGGCGAGTTTGGGTGGTACCAAACGAAATCGCGTTCTAGGTTACCAGTCATATGCTATTACAAAGTAAGAAAACACATTTTCTGCCTAACTTAAAAAAAAGGGTTTTTTGTTTCTCTATTTGTAATAGAAACAGATAACCCTATGGTCAGCAGCCGGACAATATCCGATTGTATGACTTATTTCAAGACCAAATAAATTTAGAGCAAAACGTGGAAAAAAATTTTGAAAATTTTTTTTTACAAATTTAATTTTAAAAAAATTAAAAAAAAATTTTTTAGAAATAAAATTTTGAAAAATTTTTTTTTAGAAAAAAATTTTGAAGAAAAAATTTATTAAATAAAATTTTCAAGAAAAACATTTTTAAATAAAATTTTAACAATATAATCTAGAATAATAAAATGTTCGTAATAAATGCTTCTGCAAAAAAAAAAATTAATTTTCCAAAATTTTTTTTAACAGAAGGCATTTTAAAAAAATTTTGTTTTGAAAAAAATTTCAAATAAATGAATTCAACTAATTTTATATAAAAATTAGATTGAAACATTAATTTTTTTTAAACACAATATTCTCCAAATTTTATTAAAAAAAAAAAATTATTTAAAATAAAATTTTGAAAAGAATTTTCTAGAAATATAAAATTTTGAAAAAGATTTCTATACTATTGTATTTATTATGACTTAGTTTTTTATGCAACAAAAATAAATTTTTTTTTACAAAATTTTAAAACTTTTTTCAAATTAAAGAATTTAAATATCCAAGAAAATTTATTTTTTGAAAAAAAATTTTTAAAAAAATGTTTTTGTGAAAAAAATTTCAAATAAATGAAATAAATTAATTTTACCAACGATTTTTATAAAAATTAAGTTATTAAAAACTTTTCTTTTAAATAAAATTTCGATAAATTTTTCTTAAAATAAAATTTTTACAAAATTGTCCTTAAAATAAAATTTTAACAAAAATTGTCCTTAAAAAAATTTAAATTGAAATAAATTATGGGCAACATTTTCCTTAAAATAAAATTTGGACAAAATATTCCTTAAAATAAACTTTTGGAAAAATTTTCTATACATATAAAATTTTGAAACAATTTTCTATACAATTAATAAATCAAATGACGACAGTTTTCAATGCAAAAAAAAAATAGTAAAATAGAATTTTGTATACAAATTGGGTTTTAAAACTTTCTCAAATCAAATAAATTTAATTTTCCAAGAAAAAAAAATTAAATTTTTGACAAAAAAAAAACAATTTCTTGACAAAATTTTCTTTAACATAAAATTTTGACAAAGTTTGCCTACAAACTAAATTTGAAAAAAAAAAAAAAATTTTACAAAAATTAATAAAATTATGACATAGTCTACATAGGAACAGAAGAAGGAAGATGCCTTCTAGTTCCTACCGTTGGACCATCCATATCGCATTAAAAATCCGAACAACTTGCGAATGTTCGCATCCGCTTAATCAGACAAGTTCTCAAAGAAATGAGAACCTGAAGTGGAACCCCTTCCGACTGCTAGTGCGGGACACACACAGAAGGTGATCTATAGCCTCTTCTTCTTCGATGTCCTCACAGCATCTGCAAAAGTCGTTGCTGGCAACCTTCAGTGTGTCAGCACGTTTCCGATTAGACAGTTACCTGTCACGACGGACACAATGACTGAGACGTCTGTTCTAGCCAATGACAGTAAAGCGGTGGACCTCTTCAAGGCTGGATTAGGCCACATAGTTTTGGAATGCTTACAGCCCCCTCTTTGTGATCATCTATCATTCGTTGTCCTTCGGCTCTTATCTTGAAAACTAAGCTTACATATCGCTAGAGGCGTACCCACAGATTCCAGTAACCCTGGAGTGTGTAGGGAATTTCCTTGTTTCTCAAGCTCGTCCGCTTTACAATTCCATGGAATATCTCTGTGGCTCGGCACCCAGAACAGGTGAATTTTGAACTGTTCAGCCATTTCTTTGAGAGATCTGCGACAGTCGAAGGTGGTTTTTGTGTTCTGAAATGCGTTATCTAGGGATTTAATGGCAGCCTGGCTGTCTGAGAAGATATATATGCCAATCGTCGTTATGATATTATATCTTAGCCATTAATTGCAAGGATATCCGCCTGATACACACTGCAGTGGTCGGGTAACCTTTTCGATATGACCAGTTCTAGATCTTTAGAGCATACCCCAATGCCCAAGTAGTCGTTTAGATTGGAAACATCCGTATAGTAGGATATAGTAGTTGCAATCGGTTCTATCAGGAATAGTGGTACCGTACTTTTTATCAAAAAGCAGCTCAGGTAGGGTTTATCCACACTGTCTGGAACATCGGACATTGTATACACAGTGTCCGTAGTCGCCACATGATCAAAGAGAAATCTCCCTTAACTTCACGGCAGTGGTCGCAGCAATTTGTCTAGCCAAAGGCATTAGATGTATCATTAAATTCAGTGCATCAAATGGCGTCGTCCTCAGTGCGGCTGTGGATCCGGTTGAGTATTGAGCAGTAGGTGAACTTTTGAAGTGCCGTCCACTAGACCACAACACCATATAGCATTATGGGTCTGACAACTGCAGTGTACACCCAATGCATGATATGCGGTCTAAGCCCCCAACTTTTGCCAATGGCCCTCTTGCAGGTGTATAGGGCTTTTCTTGCCTTTTCCAAAATGTTTGAAGTTCAATTTGGTGTCCAGCAAAAAACCCAGGTGTTTTGCGTTTCTATTTGTAAAAATTCTGTATACAATATATATAAAAAATAATAACAGTTATCTAAAGCAAAAAAAAAAAAAAAAATAAATAAAAAATAAACATTCCAATGAAAATAAATTTTTATTTTTGAAAAAAGATTTTATTTTGAAAAAATTTCAAATAAATGTTATAAATAAAATTTACCAATACTACCATAAAAATAAAATTAAAAAAATGCTAATAAAATCAATTTTTTACAAAATTTTCTTTAAAGTAAAATTTGGACAAAATTTCCATTAAAATAAAATTTTGGCTAAATTTTTCTCAAAACTAAATTTTGAAAAAGAAAATTATACAAAAATAATGACATAGTTATCAAAGCAAAAAAAAACTAAAATTGTCTGTACAAAAAAAAATTTTAAAGCTTTTTTCAAATTTTTTTCCTGGCTTTTTGAACAAATTTTCGATTAAAAGAAGTGTTTTTATATATAAAGTTTTTTTTTCCAAAAAATTTACATAAATACAACATTTTGAAATGAATTTCATTGGAAATAAAATTTTGACAAAAATTGCCTAAGAATTAAAATTGTAATCCATTTTTCTCTAGAAATGCAGCATATCTTGGCTTCGCTGAAGCCAAACTTTCAGAATTTGCCATTTGAATTTTTCTTCTTTGTTCCAGCATTTATGAATCTCTGTGTGCGACAGTGTTTGCTTTGCGTGTGTGTAATGTTTTTTTTTTATTTTTTTTCTTTTTGTTTTCTGTATGTGTGCCATTGTGCCGAATGACACGTGTTGGTTGGTATTTACTTTCTTTTTTACAAACTGCTGCTCCTGCAGACTACTTCTGTTGCTGATGCTTTGGTTACGGCATACAGATTTGGTAGCTGTGTTGAAACAAAATTTGATTCCATATCTCAGCAACAGAATAGGAAGACAGACGACGTGTGTTAGCAAATGCAAAATAAGCATATGTGTGTGTGTGCCTCTCTGCTTGTTGCCTTTGTTGGCGTTTGAAAGTGCTTGGTGTGTGAATAAAACAAAGCCCAATGTTGTTATTTTCGTAACACTTTAAGGCCTTCATTTATTTGCATTTAAACTCAAACACATATACTGACACCCACTTGCTTGCGTACCGTTATCCTTCTCTCTCACCCTTGCCTTTCGAAAACCCATGCCCCATGGTGGGTACTTTTACATCAACACCATTTGAATGTTCTTAAATTTTTTTATTTTGCAAACGGCAAACATGAATTCGTTTACGTGAGTAAATGGCTGCCAAAAGATATATTGGGGTGTATTTTTTTTTGAATTTCTCAATTTGTGAGATACACCCTTATAAACATCATTTCAAACTAACTTACTAACTATAAAAGTAAAAGCATGCTTAGTTCGCTGGACCAAATCTTATATACCCTCCACTATGGATCGGATAAGAATTGGGCCCCCTGTAGGCTCAAGAAGTCAAGATCCGATATCGGTTTATATGGCAGCTAAATCAGGTAATGAACCATACTTAGCATGGTTATTGGAAGTCAAAATGGAATAACTCATCCAAATTTTAACGAAATCGGATAAGAATTAAGCCCTCTATAGGCTCAAGAAGTCACATGCGAACTCTAAAGGCTCCACCTCTTAAGGCTCCACCTCTAAAGGCTCCACCTCTAAAGGCTCCACCTCTAAAGGCTCCACCTCTAAAGGCTCCACCTCTAAAGGCTCCAACTCTAAAGACTCCAACCTCTAAAGGCTCCACCTCTAAAGGCTCCACCTCTAAAGGCTCCACCTCTAAAGGCTCCACCTCTAAAGGCTCCACCTCTAAAGGCTCCACCTATAAAGGCTCCACCTCTAAAGGCTCCACCTCTAAAGGCTCCACCTCTAAAGGCTCCACCTTTAAAGGCTCCACCTCTAAAGGCTCCACCTCTAAAGGCTCCACCTCTAAAGGCTCCACCTCTAAAGGCTCCACCTCTAAAGGCTCCACCTCTAAAGGCTCCACCTCTAAAGGCTCCACCTCTAAAGGCTCCACCTCTAAAGGCTCCGCCTCTAAAGGCTCCACCTCTAAAGGTTCCACCTCTAAAGGCTCCACCTCTAAAGGCTCCACCTCTAAAGGCTCCACCTCTAAAGGCTCCACCTCTAAAGGCTCCACCTCTAAAGGCTCCACCTCTAAAGGCTCCACCTCTAAAGGCTCCACCTCTAAAGGCTCCACCTCTAAAGGCTCCACCTCTAAAGGCTCCACCTCTAAAGGCTCCACCTCTGAAGGCTCCACCTCTAAAGGCTCCACCTCTAATGTCTGCACCTTTAAAGGCTCCACCTCTAAAGGCTCCAAAAGTCAAGTTCCCAGATCGGATTATATGGAAGCTAAATCAGGTAATAGACCGAATAGGATCGTGATGGGCACGGTTGTTGGAAGTCGTAGCACTACGTGGGAAATTTTAGGCAAATCGAAAAACAATTGCGGCTTCGAAGGGCTCAAAACCTCAAATCGGGATATTGGTTTTTATGGGAGCTATATACAAATCTAAGCCGATATGGCCTATTTGCAATCCCCAATGACCTACAACAATAAGAAGTATCTGTGCAAAATTTCAAGAGGATATCTTTATTCCTTCGACCGCAATCGTGATTTCGATAGTCAGGCAGACGGATATGGCTAAACCGAATAAGAATGTCAAGACGATCGAGAATATATAAACTTTATGGGGTCTCAGAACAATATTTCAAGGTGTTCCTATAGTGGTGGGTACAAAAAAGCTCGCATTATAGGACAATTAAACTTCTTGCCTAAATCTATATGGCTGAACCGATTTTCTTGAAATTTTCACAGATTGCGGGGAGTGGCCTGGAATGATTGTACTCACTGCCGAGAATATGATCCAGTCAGCCTATTCACTACTCTGCAGCACTCGAGAATAACAAGAAGGCTAAGAGCCTGCAGGGAATTCAAGCTCGGGAAGGGGTGTTCCCCCATTATCCTGCTGGGCAGTCACACAACAGGTGCTCGATCGTCTCCAACTGCTTCTCGTCATCGCACATCCTGCAGAAATCTGTCTCTGCCTACACCTGACCTGACATTGTAATGATCAGTCAGGTCTTTTATTAGCAGTCCTAAGTCATGCTTTCTTAGCCCCAGCATAAGTGACATCCTCTTTCGCGAAATACTCGGCCAAAGGGCCTATGATACTCTATAACCTACAGCACTGGTCCAAGCCTTGTTCGGGCAGTCATCGTAGAAGGCGTCCAATCTACCAAGGAGTTGGCACAGTAGAGGTCTCACTGATTCCATAGCAAGATCTGCGCCAATCAGCGATCCATTCCGGGCCAGCTCGTCAGCCGCGTCGTTCGCCGCCACACCCTGATGGCTAAGGAGTTCGCACAGAAGAGGTCCCGCTGGTTCCATAGCAAAATCTGGGGCAATCAGCGATCCATTCCTGGCCAGCTCGTCTGCCGCATCGTTCCCCGCCACACCATGATGGCCTGCGACCCAACATCTGATAGCCTGTCCCTTGATTCGAAGAATCTCTTTGCATCTTTTTGACCTCATGCGGCCCGACGCCAGAGCCTTCAACGCTCCCTGACTTTGCAAGTATATAATGACGGTCTGATACGGTCGTCTTAACAAATGCGATCCGTAGTGGAGGGTAATAAGATTCGGCCCGGCCGAACTAAGCAAACACTTTTACTTGGGTTTGGATCATGCTTACTATCGAGAGTATGATCCAGTCAGCCGCTCCCACAGTAGCATCGTCTCCAGTGCCTTTAAAGTCGCGAAGACCTCCGCCTGAATGGCGCTGACCCGTCCAGAAGTCTTTAGGATTCCCTGATTTTAAGGAATTCAATGAAGATCTTGCTCCAGTGTCCGCATCCAATTTAGACCCATCAGTGCATACAGAGGGTACTGGGAAGGGCGGGGTGCCCCCAACCCAGAGATCCCAACAAAAACAAGGACTCCGCTGGTATATAATCAGTCGCGCCGCATAAAGCATGGCGCCACACGTCATGTTTGCCTAAAAAGAGATACCGTGGCAAGAGCTCAACAAACGCCATCCATGGTGGAGGGTATATAAAATTCGGCCCGGTGGAACTTGGCACGCTTTTACTTGTTTTCTTGCTAATCTTAATTTTACCATAGTTTAGACTAAGCCTTTTCTAATCCTTTGATAGAAACATTTCCTTCTTACATAAACTATTTCCGGAAACACCCTAATCACTTGTCCGCATGTGTGGGAGTGTTTCAGCGAGAATGAGTGCGTGTATGTATGTGTGTGTGCATCCAGCAATGTATGTAAGTTTAAACATTCCACAAAGAGTCCATTAAGTGAAGACGGTTGCTGCTTTTAAAAATTCAATTTTGTTTTGTTTGTTTTGCTGGTGGTTGGGTGTTTCGCGTCTGTGTGTGTGTGTGTGTGCGTTTTTTTCTGTTTGTTTGCAATTTCTTTACAAATCACCATTTCTCTCAATTATTCATAAGGACATGGTGAATGAGCAAGTGTGTACAAGTGTGCATCTGTATGTTTTTTTTTTGTGTGTGTATGTGTATTTTATATGAAAACTCCTGCGGCTGGTTATGGCAGAAAGTATTGTTGGTTGAATTGGTTTTGGAACTCTTGCCGGGGCTTTGTTTTTGAAAAATTATTTTCAAACTTATAAATCATTCATTGAATTCCTTTTGGTGTGAATATTTCATTTCGCTTAATTTATGGGCAAACTTATTTGCATTAAGCCAACCAAGCCTCTAACCATTAGCGAAAAAAAAATTATTAAACTTTTGTTTTACAGTGAGTAACAGAAAGGCCAGTTTAGAAGAGGCAGCTTGATATCTTTTTTTCCCTGCTTTCCCCACTTCTCATTCAAGACGTGAGGAATTTATTTAAATTGATTTATTGACAATGCCTGCAGAAATGTCTCAATTTCCCACATTCGATAACTCTAAGGAGCATTAAGGCTACAACACATAACCTGTCACATGTCCGTCGTTACTATGCTCACGTGCTTTGCTGCATGGCATGGTAACCTGACATTTTCCATTTGTCTACAAATATTGCCCTAACAAATGTGGAAATTTTTTTATACCTCTCCTCCACCCTAAAGTTGGGGGTAGTTGGGGAGACTTACTTTATGTCTTCTTATTGGTTAGACATGGTTGATGGCACGCAACTTATGTCTTTTATTATTATTATTTTCATCATCAACCATATCATGGGGAGTGATGATGAAGTTGCTACCAAAGTTCGCTGGGGCAAGGCGTAAAACGATATCATTGACAAAATTCAATAAAAGTTTGCGTTTTTTTTTTCTCTTCTTCCCCTGCCCCTGATCTTTTGGGATGTGCCAAGTTTTTCAATTTTATTTATTCCTCGCCAGGGGATGAGGCAAATATATTGAAATATTTCTTTCGAATAAAGTGGGGAATACAAACTGAAACAGCAGCAGCAAAAAAATAAACAACACCAACATGTCGTAATGATCTCAATTTATTCCTGCCGTAATCAGAGCCTGTTATTGATTCATGGCACACTTACTTGCATCATGTGTCAGCAGGATTTGTGGCATACTTATGTACTTCTAGAGGGCATACATAACCAACCAAAAGGATTTGTATAAAGAAATTTTGCTTGCTCAAAGTCAAATTGCCATGAGTGCAACTGAAAGCTAGCAAAAATCGCAATTGATGGAGGGACATTTTTGAAAAGCAGAAATGAAGAAGAAAACGAATGCAAACTTTTTGTTGAACTTGATGGAATATTTTAAAGAAAATGCATCATTATACATAGATTAGCATAACCAATGAGGAGAAAGATGGTTAATCTTTACTAAAGTAGGAAAATTTGATTTTAGAGTAGTTTTCGATAATGATCTGTGTGTGGACAAAATTTTATTGAAATTTATTATAAATGTTGATACAATTTTGCCTTAAGATAATATTATGGAATATTCCCATTTAAAGAAATGATTTTAATGAAACAATTTTAAAGAAATATTTTTCGAATTTTTTTTTCGACAAAAGTAGATGAAAATTATTTCTAAATTCAAAATTTCTCCAAAATCATCTCTAATAATCTTGAACAGAAAACTGACGATAGAAGTATCACATTGCGGAGCGTAAGCAGCTCACAGATATTTTTCACTAAGCAGAAAGCCATAGCCTCGAAATTGGAGCTGAATCCCAGGAATCCTAAAATTTTGACTTAACAAAAAATTCTAAAAACTTTTTTGTAGAGAAAAACTATGGAAGTCATCGTAGGGCTGAAGTTAGCATATTCGCCTATAACGCTGAACAACTTGGGTTCGAATCCTAGAGAAAACATAAGAAACAAATTTTCAGCGGAATACCCCCTCTTAATGCTGGCGACATACAGTGGGATAGAATCGAAAAAAAAACTTGAATAAAAAAGCCATTTAATAACGGAGAGAGAGATAACTATTTGAGATTTGACATAGTTAGAGCTAAGGTGTTATCGAGATCACGTGTAAAATTCCAAGACTCCAGTTTGTTCGGGAGCCTCATGGCAGAGCCTTAAATTTGGTCACCTCAACATTTTGAAAATTTTTTCGAGCTGCCAAATTTTCATTTGAGTTCCGATTTTCACAATTCTTTTTTTTTAATGGATAATCTTCAAACTTCACTTAAAACGCATTTTCAATATGCCCTCTTTGCAAGACAAATTTAAGGTTTTTATACAACTTTTTTCAGTAACGATTAATCAAGGAAACTTCTTTTTGTGAGCTAAAAACATAATTATCCACTTTTCCAAATTTTTTATACCCACCACCATAGTATGGGGGGAAATATTCAATATCGAAATATTAATTTGCGACCCCATTAAGTACATATATTCTGGATCGCCTCACCATTCTGAGTCATCATGAGTCCTACGAAATCACGACAGTGGTCGAACGCGTAAAGCTAGCCGCATAAAATTTTGCTCATAAACTATTTTACTATTGATGTAAGTCGTTGGGAATTGCAAATTGGCCATATCGGTTCAGATTTGGATATATCTCCCATATAAACCGATATCCAGATTTTATTTCTTGAGCCCCTGGAAGCCATAATTTTTGCCAATTTGGTCAAAATTTTGCACATAGTGTTCTGTTATGATTTTTACCCTCTATAACGTGATATAGCTCCAATATAAACCGATCTCCCGATTTGACCTCTTGAACCCTTACAAGCCGCAATTTTTCGGATTTGGCAGAAATTTTGCATATAGTGTTCTGTTATGACTTTTAAAAAATGTACTAAGTAAAGTCAATTTACGATTTAAGCAAAATCCCACCCCATCCGAAATACCCAAATTTCGGATGGGGTACCTACTTGGGCCGCCCCAACTCAAAAACCCACCAAATATATATATATATAGACCAATCACGGCAATATGGGATTCAAATGTAAGGTATTTAAGATTAGAAAACGTATCTGATATCCAATTGTCGGACCAAGTGTGTGGGGTACCGACCCAACCCCCAAACACCGCTTTGTCGGACATATTTACCGACCATTGCAATATGGGACTCAAATGAAAGGTATTTGCGAGTAGAATACGAATCTGATAACCAAAAACATCCCCATAGAGAACAAATTTGCGACCATAGCAATATGGGGCTCAAACGAAAGTACTTTGGGAGTAAAGCACAAATTCGATATCACCCATAACACCACCAAAATAGGATGTATTTCCTAACCATTGCAATATGGGGCTCATATAAAAGGTATTTTCGGGGTAGAGCTCGAATTTGATATATATTGGGTTGCCCAAAAAGTAATTGCGGATTTTTCATATAGTCGGCGTTGACAAATTTTTTCACAGCTTGTGACACTGTAATTGCATTCTTTCTTCTGTCAGTTATCAGCTGTTACTTTTAGCTTGCTTTACAAAAAAAAAGTGTAAAAAAAGTATATTTGATTAAAGTTCATTCTATGTTTTATTAAAAATGAATTTACTATATTTTAAAAAATCCGCAATTACTTTTTGGGCAACCCAATATAACCAAGACCGCCAGACTTTTGCCTTACCTCACTTGTCTTAGATGGTTATATGGTTGGGTCGGCACAACAGCCACTTAACCCGATTGCAATGTCAGATTCGTAATCTTCTCCTAAAAAGCTTTAATATAAGACTCATATTATCAAAATTTGTGCCTTGTCGGTGGTTTGGGAGAGATGGCTAGGCTTGACTAAAATTTTTAATGCCAGGTTCATACTCTTAAAAATATTTCCTTTGAGTCTCACATTGCCACCAGGCTATATGTCCTCTATGGTGGCTTCGGAGTTGAATGGCATAGAATCATTTAGCCCCATTTGAATGTCAAATTCGTACTCTTCTCCTAAATACCTTTAATTTGGGTGCCATATAAATCAACATGACAAGGGGACTTTAGGAAGAGATGTGACTCCATAGTTAAACGGCTTTAAAGCTTTCGAAGGCAAATATTCAAGGCAATGTTCAAAATAGAGAAAATGTTACATCTCCGTTTTAGCTTTTAAAGGTAGATTTGCAAAACACCAATAAACAAAACTTCTATGTATGCCTCCTTTTTCTTTATAAACAGAGGTTTTCTTATCATCAACTTTGGTATTCCTTTCCGTGTAAAATTTAAGATAAAAAGACAGAGGGGCATATATGCTAATTTCTTCAATCAACTTCCACTTTTATTTTGTTTTTTTTTTTTTCTTTAATCCCTAAATATTTTTTTTTTGGTTCCCTTTAGCTTTTTTGCCATCGCTTTGATGCTGATTTTATTCAAACATTTTATTGAATTTTTCTTCCATCTTTATGGCATAAAATATGGTAAATTATTCCTGCTTAGCCAAACAACCAATCAAATTGACCTCATTCGCCTTCATTTGCATTCTGTGACAAATTTGTCATATAAATTATGTCGATAATAGAAAACAGGATATATGGTCGCAGCAAATACTCGGAAAACCCCTCTTCTACTCACCTTTCTTCAATAACAACAGTCGCTAATCCACCTATGGTCTTCTTCAAGGATAATGACATCGTCATACCTTGGCATATATATGCACATGGTTATTATAGCGAGCAAAAAACAAAAAATTAATAAAACATGTCCGGTGTATTCAATGATTGCGTTTTTTCTCCCTCTCTCATTCATTGGAAATCCATAGCCTTTGTTCTTTATGGCAACTCATGCATACATTCATATGTATGTACCCCGAGTTATATATGTGAGTGTATTCAATTTGTATTGCATTGCATGGTTATGGCATTGAAGTCATAACAAACGACAAATATGGGGGAATCATGAAAAAAAGAAGAAGTACTTGAAAACGCATTCGCATCTAAATGTGTGGAAAAATTATTAGGAAGTGAACAACTACATTAGCAATTCAAGCAGGATGCCGTTGATGGTATTCTGCAACACAAACAATAGATAATGGCTGCGCTTCAATGATAACGTAAATGACACGTTTTGTTATGTTTGGTTTTTTATTCTCCCTTTTCGAAGAAGAAAATCAATGGAAATGCGAAAGGAAATAAGGCATTAGCATCAGATGGTATGTGAGGGATGCATCAATTGTTAGTTAATTATAAGGAAATGTGATAATTGGTTTGGCTTGGGGGAAGTTTTTGTTTTAAAACCAGTAAGGAAAGGCAAAAGCAAGGCGGAGCCGATTATAAAATACCCTACACCACCGAGCATATGTACTTCTTTTAACACATGGAACCTTTGTTGAAATCTAGTCATATTATACCCACCACCATAGGATGGGGGTATACTAATCTAGTCATTCCGTTTGTAACACCTCGAAATATTCGTCTAAGATCCCATAACGTATATAAATTCTTGATCGTCTCGATGTTCTCAGTCGATCTAGCCATGTCCGTCCGTTCGTCTGTCGAAATCACAATAGCGGTCGAATGCGTAAAACAAGCCGCTTGAAATTTTGCACAAATTCTTAATACTGATGTAGGTCGTTGGGGATTGAAAATGTGCCATATCGGTTCAGATTTTGATATAGCTTCCAAATAAACCGATCTCCCGATTTGATTTCTTAAGCCCATACAAACCGCAATTTTTATCCGATTTGGCTGCAATTATGCATATAGTTTTCTGTTAAGAGTCTCAAAAACTGTGCCAAGTATGGTCCAAATCGGCCTATAACCTGATATAGCTCCCATATAAACCGATCTCCTGAATTGATTTCTTGAACCCCTGGAGGCCGCAATATTTTTTCCGATTTGGCTGAAATTGAGCATGTAGTGTTATTTTATGACTTTGAACAACTGTGCCAAGTATAGTCCAAATCGTTCTATGACCTGATATAGCTCCCATATGAACCGACCTCCCGATTTGACTTATTGTGCGATTACAAGCCGCAATTTTTGTCCGATTTGGCTGAAATTTTGCACGTAGCGTTCCGTTAGACTTCCAAAAATTGTGCCAAGAACGATCCAAATCAGTCTATAACCTGATAGACAGGGTAGGACAGTACAACCGGACTCTCGAGCATCGCTGTTCGGTTCCTAGAAGCTTCAATTTTCGCTGGTTTGACAGAAGTTTTGTATGTAGAATAAAATTATGCCCTTCAACTAAATTTAGTTTGTGTACATTTATAGCAGATTCCAAGGTGTTGGGTTCTCGTGATTGGCCCGGCCGAATTTAGTGCGCTTTTACTTGTTTAATCTTATTTCATGTTATTTTATTTGATGATTTATTTTAATCCGGAACAGTGAGCGTATGATTTATTGAAATTTTTTTTGGATGCAATACGTATACGTTACATTTAGGAAAGTACAGGCAGCTTATACATGCAATTATACCCACCACCATAGCATTGGGGTATACTTATCTTGTCATTTCGTTTGTAATACCTCGAAATATTAATCTATGGCACCATAAAGTATATCTTTTTGATCGTCTCGACATTCTGAGTCGATCTAACCATGTCCGTCTGTCGAAAGCACGATGGAGGTCAAACGGTTCAGATTTGGATATAGCCCCCTTATAAACCGATGCCCGGATTTGACTTCTTAAAACCCTAGAAGCCTCAATTTTCATCCGATTTGGCTTAAATTTGGAGGGTCCCTCCCTCCTTCCCCAACAACGCCATCCAAAACCAAAAGTGGACCGACAGGCACAGTATGGGTATCGACTGGAAGGTATTGGAGACTAGAAAACGAATATCGTATTAAAATTTGGCTCCAAGTACCCAGCGGACCTCCACAACCCAAAAACTAAACAGATATATTCGACATTTATGTCAATATGGGCCTCAAATGAAAAGTATTCGAAAGTAGTTTACATAAAAAGTAATGCGAGGTCGCCCCATTACAAGTAATGGGAGGTCACCCCACCCCTAAATTTACCCAAATAGAATTATTAGCCGCCCATGTCTATATAGGATTCAAATTAAAGGTATTTGGGAGAAGATTACGAATATGACATTAAAATTTGTATTCAAGTTTATGTAGCGGCTTTCTTACCAAAAATAAGACAAATAGGTTGATTGACCCATTATGACAAAATGGGACTCAAATGAAAGACATTTGAGAATAGAAAACTAATTTGATATCCAATTTTGGAGCCTAGATTTGAACTTCATTTCCGTTGGGAATAAAGAATGAATTTGATATCTATTTTTAGTGCAAAGTGCCGGTGGGCGCCCCAGCCCCAAGACACACTCCAAACGGTTCATATTTACCAGCCATGGCAATATGGGGTTCAAATTAATGGGACTTGAAAGTGCAGCACGAGTTTGATATCCATATTTAAGTCGAAATGTCTGAGGTGCCATCCCTCCCCTTAAAAACCAATTCTCATTATCCTAATTTTTAAAAACACCAGGAACCAAGCAGGGACAAACTTCTCACACAGCAATGAATGCTTGCCGATTCAAGTTCAAACATAATGATAAGGGACCTTTTTTATAGCCGAGTCCGAACGGCGTCCCGTAGTGCGACACCTCTCTGGGGAAAATTTTTTAAATGTTCATGCAATGCATTGGGCCTCGCAAATATCGCCAACATAAAGAAGGCATAACCACCGATGTTCTCGCCTGGATTCGAATGCGTTCAGCGTCATAGGCTACAATGGCACGAATTCGATATCCGCATTCAGAGGAACGTGTCCTCATCCTAAAAGATATTAGAGAGTTAAAGAAGACGCAGCGAAGCGGGCCGGGTTAAGATAGTCGGTCTATAAACATAATTAAACCCATTAAACACCGATCTCAGGATTTACCTTCTTGAGCACTTAAAAGTCTCAATTTGGCTGAAATTTGAAACAAAGACTTATGTTATGACTTCAAACAACCGTGCAAAGTATGATCCGAAAGGGGCTATAAACAGATATAGCCCCCATATAAACCAATACCCCGATTTGACTTATTGAGCCCCTAGAAGCCTTAATTTTCATCCGAATTGCCAGAAATTTGGAAGGGAGACTTGAGTTATGACTTCCAACATCCATGCCTAGTATGCTTTGAATCGGTCTATAAACAGATATAGCCCCCACATAAACCAATACCCCGATTTGACTTCCTAAGCCCCTAGATGCCTTAATTTTCATCCAATTTGGCTGAAATTTGGAACAAAGACTTGTGTTATGATTTCCAACACCCTTCCTAGTATGCTTCGAATCGGTCTATAAACAGATATGGCCCCCATTAAAGACCAACCTCAGGATTTGACTTCTTGAGCCCTTAGAAGTCTCAATTTTCATTCGATTTGGGTGAAATTTGAAAGAACGACTTGAGTAATGACTTCCAATAACCATGCAAAGTATGATCCGAATGGGTCTATAAACAGATATAGTCCCCATATAAACCAATCCCCCGATTTGACTTCTTGAGCCCCTAGAAGCCTTAATTTTCATCCGATTTGGCTGATATTTGGAACAAAGACTTGAGTTATGACTTCCAACAATCATGCCTAGTATGATCATAATCGGTCTATAAATAGATATAGCCCCCATATAAACCGATCCCAGAATTTGATTTCTTCAGCCCTTAGAAGCCTAAATATTCACCTGATTTGGCAGAAATTTGGCCCAAGACCCTCTCTTATGACATACAACATCAGGACCAAGTTTTAGACGAAACTGTCAATTTGGAGATATAGGCCCCCTAAGTATCGATATCCCCAAATGACCTCTTGAGACCAAAATAATTCAGTTAAAATGGGTACATCTTTAGCAGAATCCATGCTGGAGGGTTCCCAAGATTCGGCCCGGCCCAACTTATTACGCTTTTACTTGTTATGCTTCATATAAAACCTCAGGTAGTACACTAACAAATTCATCCGTCGCAGTATTAATTGCCTTCAGCAATGTACTTTGACCTTTTAAAGAAGCATACAAAAGAAATGGGAAACAACAAAAACATTTTTATGGTCATGTAATCACTTAATGGCTTTTTCATATCATTTTTACTACGTATTTATTCATTTTGTTTATTTGCTTTCAATATAAATCGTTTTCAGTTCAGCTTGAATGGTTCAACATGGGTGTATGGTTTACTAAGTCTTAAGATATTTCTTATTATTAGTTGGTGGGAACACAAGCATCTGGCTAAGATTCATGTGAAAACACAAGGTTAATTAACATTTGCTTAGGAGCATTATGAAATCATACCTGCCACACAAATGTGTGAGAGAGTGAATGAGTGATGTCCTATGACATGCCTAGTGTCCATAAAGCTTATAAAGGAAACAAGACACAAAACAAAAATAAATAAATATATATATAGAATATAAATGTAATAAAGATGCTGGGCTTTCATTAATCATTGATGTTGCTGCTGCTATGGGAGCATCAGCATCAGCATCATAACATGCCAAGGTATTTGGCTGCTGTCAACAACCAAATGGAATTGGTGCTCTTGATGATGTCTTTCTTGCCACTGAGGCATTTCCAATGTCGTCAACAATTATTCACACCCACTCGAAATGTACCAAATATCCACTATTAACACTTGTTTTTCTCTCTTCCTTTTGGCTGCATAACAAAAAGGCTCCAATACGAATGTCTAGAGAGATGACTTTTTTTTGCCATTTCCATGGCTTTGATATGTCATGGATGACAGGCCAACTTCCTTGCCCTGCCTATCTTTTTAGTAGTAAACGCTAAGCTTGAAATAGTAACAACACAACAACATTGGACAAAATGGCATCATCATAAACTGTGAGTACGGCTATGGCAAATGAAAAAATATGGACAAAACTACAAAGCGAGTGGCAAAGCAAACAAACAAACAAACAGACGAGCAACTAGGATACAGCGACCAACGACAAGGATAATCTTTATAGAAAAATGTACTGGGGCGAGTTTTTGTGCGTAACTGCTGTTATGATTATTCCTAGTGTCTTTTGTCTTTGCGAATCTATGTGTGTGTGTGTGTGTGTTTGGTGGCAAATGATTACAAAGTATATCCTTGCCATATTCCTTTGCTCATGCTGTGTTTAAAAGCATTGTGGCGGGGGGAAGTAATAGTAAGCCAGCGAGCAAGTGTGTTATTTCTGTATTTTTTTCCTCCATGGCTGTGGTCCATGTTATTTATTTCTGTTTTCCCAGAGGTTACTAGCAACTCAGCTGCTGCCGCTACTGCTACTATTGTTGCTTTCCACCGCTGTCCATGACAAGGAATTATGATAGTGTTATGCTGTCATCTCGACTTTGTGGTCGGTTATGCTGCTCCACAGTCTTTGTTACAAACACACAAAGGACTATGAGAGCAAAACTTCACTGCTTTGGGTTGTCAGTATTTAAGGGTTTTTAAGCAAAGAGGTAAGATATAACCCCCCCCCCCCAACTACTTCCTTAGCCTGCTACCTTGTAAATGACAAATAGCCCAACAACATAAGTTGAACATAATCTGATTTGTTAAATTTCTACATGGCTTAGTTTGTGTGTGTTCGTTCGAGGGCAAATACTTACAAGCGCACAGATTAATTGGATAATGACAGTATATCCTTCAAATCCAGGCAGCCTAACAGTTACACAGCTAGGGTAGTTATGTTATTGCCTTTGGCAGGTTTCTCTTACTTTGGCCTCAATAAATTGGTTTGACATTTAATTCAACTTAGATAAGGGAGGGCTCTTCGATAGGCCCCCATTTGGAAATAAATGAAATTACATTTATTTATTTTTTCCAAGCAGTGTTGATAGTGCACCCCAAGATCTGCTGCTCCAATCAATGTGGTTGTCTTGACCAAATGTCGTACTATAAATATAAATAAATAACTTTCTCTGGTTGACCCTTGATGAGGGGTAGACCTTTATTTATTGCTAATGGTCTTTCTTAGAAACTAAAGTTTGTTTTTGTGTTATGTTTTGCCTGGCAGAAGTTATGCCTAGAGTTTCTATTTGTGGGGGCCTACAACATGTTGTGTTGGAATGTCTTATTTCTTTGTGGGCCATAATTAATAAAAGAAAGTCTTTATTATTTTAGTATAGCAAATAACTGACTTTGGATATCTTAATAAGAACTTACTGAATTTTAATTAAAGTTAGCTTGGTGATGTTAGACTGGTATTTAGAAAAGTTATTGGGGAAAATATTGGTTTGAGGGAAATACCATATGTGGTACTTGGTATTGAAAACAAGTAAAAGCGTGCTCAGTTGGGCCGGGCCGAATCTTGGGAACCCACCACAATTTGCTTGAAGGGCATAATGCCAACATACCAAACTTCCGTAAAACCAGAAAAAATGAAAGCTTCTAGGAACCGAACAAGGATGATCGAGGGACCTGTCTATAGGGGACCAATATCAGGTTATAGGCTGATTTGGATCGTATTTGGCACAGTTATAGGAAGACGTTACAGAACAGAAACTTCAGCCAAATCGGACAAAAATTGCGGCTTGTAAGGGCTCAAGAAATCAAAACGGGAGATCGGTTAATATGAGAGCTATATCAGATTATAGACCGATTCGGACCTTACTTGGCACATTTGTTGGAAGTAATAACAGAACACTACGTGCATTTCAGCCAAAACGGACAAAAATTGCGGCTTGTAAGGGCTTATAAAGTATCAGGTTATACACCGATTTGAACCCTACTTGGCGTAGTTGTTGGAAGTCGTAAAAGAACATTTCGTACAAAATTTTAGTCATATCGGATAAAGATTGTGACTTCCAGGGGCTCAAGAATTCAAATCGGGAGATTGGTTTATATGGGAGCTATACCTAAATCTGAACCGATATGGCCCATTTACAATTTCCTACGACCTACATCAATGCTTAGTATCTGTGCGAAATTTTAAGCGGCTAGCTCTACGCGTTCGACCTCTGTGGCGTTTTCGACAGACGGACGGACGGACATAGCTAAATCGACTCAGAATGTCGAGACGATCAAGAATATATATACGTTATGGGGTCTTAGGCGAATATATCGAGGTGTTACAAACGAAATGACTAGTTTAATATATACCCATCCTATGGTGGTGGCTATAAAAAATAGGTCAAAAAATTTCAATAAATTTCGTCAAATATCGAATAAGGTATTAAAAATGAGGTTCAAGTGATAGGAGGCTCTATGGGGTACATATAATAGTGCCAATAAAGGCTCAGCAGAGCGGGCCGGGTGCAGATGGTAATATTATAACCATAAGAAAAAAATGTATTCTTTTTATTAAAATATTTTTTTTTTTTTTTTTCAAAAATAAGAAAAAAAATTTGATAATTAAAAAAAATCTATATTTTTAATTTTTTAAATTACAAAAAAAAAAATTCAAAACAAAATTTGAAAAATTCGTACCCATAAATCCATTTCATTTTCATTTCATTTATTTAACACCAAGCACAACAAGATTATATCTTATATTTTACTGTGCTGGTTCACAACAGTGCAGTTTCATCAATTAATTCCATTATAAACTATAACTTATAAAAAAATAAATAAATAATTTAATTATAACTTATACTACTAGACTACATACAATTTCTACTTATAATAATCATGTAGCTCCTTTTTGAATTCAATAGCATTGCTTATGAGTTGTATATATGATGGGAGGGTGTTCCAGAGACGAATACTGTTTACAATAAATTGCCTTTCAGTGATTTGAGATTCAAATCTAGGTTGAATCAGTTTGCGCCCTCGATTTGATCTAGCAAATTGTAGGTGTTTGTAAAGATATTCAGGTTCTTTGTTATAAATAACCTTATGTAGTAATTGCAAGCATTTAACATTTAGTAAATTTTCAACTGAAAGATCAAAAATCTGATAAGCAAATTGTGATATGTGGTCATACCGTGGTCTGTTGTATACATATCGTGCAATATCATTGTAGGCAACTTTGATTTTCCTATTGTCATCAGCACTGCAACTTGCAAATAATTCACAATTATATAGAAGAGTTGGGATTAAGTAAGATTTAGCAAGAAGCATACGAATTTCGAAAGGAGTTGTCAGACGAGCTGCCCACATATTCCGCAGCATACCACGAACTTTTCCCACAGCTGCATTTATATGATTCGTCCAAGTTAAGGTAGAGTTGAATGTTAAACCCAAGTTTGTTGCTGCTTGAACACGGTTTACAATCGCGTTCTCAATCTTTACTTCAACTTGGTCAGGGATTGTTACACTTCTTTTGTGTATGATGATCAGCTTAGATTTGGTAGGATTTAAACGTAAGGCATTATTAACAGCCCACCAATATATTAAATTCAAATCATTATTTACATTAGAAATACATGTTTGAAAGTCATTCAGTTTCGTGCAGGTATACAGTTGAACGTCATCAGCATACATTTGTATCTTACATGTTAAAGGTACATCGGGCAGATCATTAATGTACATGGTGAATAACAATGGACCCAGGATTGAGCCTTGGGGCACACCATTTGGAACATGAAGCGTATTTGACCAGATATCATTACAATATACGGACTGAGATCTTTGAGACAGGTACGATGATATCAGTTGACAGGCAGTTCGGGAAAAATTAAATAGTTTTGAGAGCTTGACTACAAGAATTTGTTGGTTTACAGTATCAAATGCTTTACTGTGAGCCAATAGAAGGAGAAAAGATACCATCTTGTTGTCCATATTTTGTCTAATATTTTCAACAACGTCTATTAAGACAGATGTGCAACTTCTCTTTTTTCTAAAACCAGATTGCCATTCTGATAATAGATTTTGAGTGCACAGGAATTGTTCGATTTGATTCGCCATTATGCATTCTAGTGCTTTGGATAAGAACGGTAAGATTGCAATGGGGCGGTATTCATTATTCGATTTTCTAGTCGGTATGATTTTAGCGAGCTTCCATTCATGCGGAAAGGTGGACTTGGTCAGAACAGTATTGAAAATATATGTTACATATGGCAGCAATTTTGGCATGATAATTTTGATAAATCTTGGATTTATTCCGTCAGTTCCAGTTGCATCAGATTTTATTGAGAGTATGCTGTTCAAAACGTCAGTTTGGTCTACACAGCAAAAGGAAAATGGATTTTCCACTTGTAAGGTGTTCATATTTTCATATATACTTTCATGGGGACATATAGAGCAAACAGATACAAAATGCTCATTCAGTTCATTGATGTTTAGATTGGGCGGAAAGTTGGTGTTGGTTTTCGCTCCTATGCCAATTTTACGAATTTCCTTCCATTTAGATCTGCTGTTAACAGCATTCAGAAATTTTTTCCGAAAGAATAGCGTTTTGGCCTCGTTTATGCTTTTCCCAACATTTCGCCTGGCACACTTAAAGCGCTCATGCAGTTGTGTTGTTCTGTATCGTTTCCATCGTTTGTATGCAATATTTCTTTCATCGATTAGTGCACGTAACTGTTCATTAAACCATGGAGGTTGCTGATTTTTTATGGTAATGGTTTTTTCAGGAACACATTGACTATATATTAAGCTAATATAATGCTGCAAAAATGCTGTTTGGTCATCCACAGAATTTAACTGATATATAGAATCCCATTCGACATTATCAGTAAGGCTATTAAGAAGATTATAGTTCAGTTTTTTAAAATCACGGAATGTAATTGCCTCGTCTTGTTGATTTATGTGATAGTCATACACAAGAAATATCAAGTCATGTTTAGAAAAAGCCGGTGCAGCAATTTGGTCAATAAATTTGTTACTTGTAGTGGCAGCCAAAATTAAACCTCCATATTCCAATTCGGATGTGGATTTAATGTCACGACTACAAAATGTTATGCTATGAACTGAAAGCGCGACAGACGGGAGGTTATAGAGCAGCACTACTGGAGTGATGAGTAGCCTGTCCGTTGTCGTCTACAGAGTGGCGTGTTGTCTGTGATCAAACCCATCTTTTGTCTGGCAATTTCATTTCAGTAAATCAATAAAAAAAATCCCTTATTTCTTGCGATGTTCAATTCCTTGGTCATATAAGCTAGACACTCTCCCCCGTTGAGAGAACAATAAAGTAAAAATTTTTTAATTAAAAAAAAAAATTGGAAAAAAATCCCAAATTTTAAACAAAATTTGAATTGATTTTTTTTTAAATTTTTGAAAAAAACCTTTTTACAAATTTAAAAAAAAAAAATTTAATTTTGAACATAAATCTCCTCTTCCTGTCTTTCTTTTATTCGTGTTTAACCTCTAGTCCGAGGTCTCACATCTTCTTTCTCTTCCCTTTCTCTATAAAGTACCATAATGGGCCAAACTGGCCTATGAGTGAACTTACCTTTGGTAGGCAACCCATTCAACCTAACATATGATGTAAAAAAAACAATTTACAAAATATCGTACATGCAGTACAAAGTGGAAATCATATCTCCATAAATGGGTTTTTTAGATAGAGAAACTATCAAATTTAACCATCAAAACACTAAAACGGTTTCCAGAAATCTCACTCCCAAGAAATTTTTCGTTTGTAGTTCAAAGCTTTGTAAAATTGTAAAAAAATATTGGGTTGCCCAAAAAGTAATTGCGGACTTTTTAAAAGAAAGTAAATGCATTTTTAATCAAATATACTTTTTTACACTTTTTTTCTAAAGCAAGCTAAAAGTAACAGCTGATAACTGACAGAAGAAAAAATGCAATTACAGAGTCACAAGCTGTGAAAAAAATTGTCAACGCCGACTATATGAAAAATCCGCAATTACTTTTTGGGCAACCAAAAGCAATTGTAGACAAGCCAATTGTTAAAAAAAATTGTTCCAAATTTTTTATTATTTTTTTTTTATCAAAAATTTAACTTCTGTTCTTTGACTACTGATCTGCGATTCAAGTGCCTGCGTCCGGACGGCACGTCGAAGAACAACACCTTTCTGTAGAGAAGTTTTACATGGCTAAAATCACAACAAATGGAGAAGATAACCACTGCTTAAATACTTTTCTTATATTCTCACTAGTATTCGAACCCCTAAAATTGCTCTAGTGGCCTATAGTGAATATAAATATCATTATTAAATGTTAAATTGTTAAAATTTATTTTCTTCCCCACCTGACTCTACAATTGAGAAATATTTTTGTAAAAACACATTTCAAAGAAATTTTCAGATTTTCTTTTTTGCCCTTTGTTTACTTGCAATAACTGCGCCACAAATCAATTGAGGCCACTAAAATAAAAAACAAACAAAAACAGCCATCTAACTAACCACCGACAGTCAGACAGACAGACAAACCAACCAATCATCCTAACAACCAAGCCAGCCATCCACAGACCACGAAAAGTAAAAACCGAAAAAAAAATATTATCCAATTAGATTGTTCAATAGCCTTGAAAGGCAAGGATGCTTTACCGTTAGTAAATGTGTGTGTCTATGTATGTGTGTGTGTGTTAGAGAGAGCCACTCAACGTTCTATGAATTGTTTTTTTTTTTTTTGCAACTCAGTGTAAAGGTTGTCAGTTTCCATGGCTCGTTACCCTTCGTCGCTTTCTATGTCCTTGTTTTTGGAGAATTTCTATTGGCATTGCTCATGTTCGTGGTGGCCAGGCAATGTGATGTATGACAGTGTTTTCGTTGTCATCCTTTCTTGTTATGAAATCAATTAAAGTTAATTGATTATAAAATGTCTCTATTTAAACTTTGGCCATCGTTAGTGACGTTTTCTCTGTGTGTTGTTGTGTGTGTGTGTGTGTTTTGGGTACAAAACAAACAAGCAAAAGCACATTCACACTGTTAGACACACTCACACACTCTTTGCAGACTTTTGCCTTCCCAAAACCATGATTCATTTCTAGCATTTAACCTCTTACCCTTCATGCGTTAGGACTAACTCAATGTGAACGTGACAAAAATTAATTTTTTCATTCTCACAATGAATGCTATGCAACTTCCCCACAATACGACAGAGTAGATCAAGGTTCAAAGGGAATAAAATAAAATACGTTGAACTAAAATACCAGGGAAATTGTTCACTGACAGCAGAGAGAGATATAGGGCGTCTGCTTTTGCTGCTTAGGATTGGTGCCATTGATGATATGGCCATTGGGGCTGTCAAAAGGGTTTGGTCGGGCATAGAATCCACTATGTAGAAACATTCATAGAAACTAATAAACACTGAGAGGAGTCATGACAGGAAAAATAAAGGAGGAAAAAATTTCAGGATTTTGCGAACAATGTGTGTGTTTTTTGTCAATGGCTTAGTTAAATCCAGTGAGGAAAGGCAAAAGTCGGGTGGTGCCGACTTTGTTATACCCTACACCTGCCCTATAAGTACAAAGTGGGGGCTGTATCTAATTCTGAACCCATTTTGATGGATGTTTCAGTGGATGTTTTCAGATGGGTTTTTAAGCAATCCGTATCAAATTTCTGGCAAATATGTCCAAACTGTAATAAATATGGTTGACAAATGACATTATGGCAAATTATCCAAAATCTGACGAACGTATATATGGCAGCTGCATCTACATCCGAACCGATTTTGACCAAACTTCTTAGATATTGTGGTAGGCATCGAGGAAAGCTTAGTACACAATTTTGGCAAGATTGGTCAACAAATGCACTTGCAGTTGCTCTAGAAGTAAAAATCGGGTGATTAACACATATGGCGATCGTATCTAAATCTGAACCGCTTTATATGAAATTCACCAGTAATGTTAAACGTCATACGAAAATCTTTCCAGCCAAATTTCGAGAGAATCGGTTAACACATGAGCACTTAATTGGAATATTTCTCAAAATCGGACGAACATATATATGGGAGCTATATTTTAAATCTGAACCGATTTCAAGCAAACTTTTTAGATATTGTGGAAGTCGTCGTGGAAAGCGTTGCAAAAAATTTTGGGAAGATTGGTCAATAAATGTGCTTGAAGTGGTCATATAAGTGAAAATCGGGCGATATACATATATGGCAGCTATATCTAAATCTGAACCGATTTCTATGAAACTCACAAGTAATATCAGGAGCCATAAGAAACTCCTTTGTGCCAAATTTCAAGAGAATCGGTTATTAAATAAGCACTTTGTTACAATATTTCCCTAAATCGGACGAACATATATATGGGAGCTATATCTAAATCCGTAGCGCATAGGTTAGCATGTCCGCCTATGACGCTGAACACTTGGGTTCGAATCCTGACGAGACCATCAAAAAAATTTTCTGCGGTGGTTTTCCCCTCCTAATGTTGGCAACATTTGTGAGATACGATGCCATTTAAAACTTCTCTCCAAAGAGGTGTCGCACCGCGGCACACCGTTCGGACTCGGCTATAAAAAGGAGGCCCCTTATCATTGACCTTAAACTTGAATCGGACTGCACTCGTTGATATGTGAGAAGTTTGCCGCTGTTCCTTAGTGGAATGTTCTTGGCAAAATTTGCAATACCTAAATCTGAACCGATTTCAACCAAACTTCTCAGGTATAGTGGAAGTTGTCGAGGAAAGAGTTGTACAATATTTTGGGAAGACTGGTCAATAAATGCGCTTGCAGTGGCTCTAGGAGTGAAAATAGGCCGATATATATATAGAGCAGCTATATCTTAATCTGTACCGATTTCTATGAAATTCATCAGTTTTATCGAGAGTCAAGAAATCATCGTTCATGTCAAGTTTCGAGAGAATCGGTTTACAAATGACCATTTTATTGCATTTTTACTGCAAATCGGACGAACATATATATGAGAGCTATATCTAAATCTGAACCGATTTTTCCCAATTTCAATAGGCTTCGTCTCTAGGCCGAAAAACATGCCTACACCAAATTTGAAGACGATCGGCTGAAAATTGCGATCTATAGTTTGTACACAAATTAACATGGACAGACGGACAAACAGACAGACGGAAAGACAGATAGACGGACATAACTAAATCGAATTAGAAAGTGATTCTAAGCCGATAGGTATACTTATCAATGGGTCTAGGTCTTCTCTTTGTTTGCGTTGCAAACGAATGCACAAAGTTATTATACCCTGTACCACAGTGGTGGTGTAGGGTATAAAAACAAGTAAAATAAAACCATGCTAAGTTTGACCGGGACGATATACCCTCCACCATGGATCGCATTTGTCAAGTTCTTTGACCGATATCTCTTTATAGGCAAACAAATGATAATGGATAAGAATTGCTATGCTATTGAAGCTATATTAAGTTATAAACCGATTGAGGCCATACTTGGTTTGGCTTGTGGAGACAAAAGTGGAATTCATTGTGCAAAATTTCAGCAATATCGGGTAAGAATTGCGCTCTCTATAGGCTTAAGTAATGGAATCGGGAGATCGGTTTAGTTAAGATCCGAGATTGGTTTATATAGGAGCTATATCAGGTAATGATCCCATTGAGACAATACTTACCACAGTTGTTGATAGTTAAAACAGAACACTACATGGAATATGTCAGCTAAATCGAATAATAATTGCGCCCTCTAGAGGCTCTGAAAGTCGAGATCCCAGATCGGTTCATATGGAAGCTATATCAGGTTATAAACCGCTTTAAACCTTACCTGCCAAGGGTGTTTGGAAGTTAAAACAAAACATTTTATGCAAAATTTCAGCAAAATCGGATAAGAATTGCGCTCTCTAGCAGCTGAAGAAATCAAGATCCGATATCGGTTTATATAAGGTTATGGACCAATTTGGATCATACTTGTCACACTTGTTGAATGCACAATTTCAGCCAAATCTGATAATAATTGCGCCCTCAAACGGTTCAGGAAGTCAAGATCCCAGATCGGTTTATATGCGAGCTATATCAAATTATGAACGGAATTGGACCATACTTGGCAAGGGTGTTGAAAGTTAAAACAAACCCCTTCATGCAAAATTTCAGCCAAATTGGATAAGAATTGCGCTTTCTAACAACTCAAAAAGTCAAGATCCGAAATCGGTTTATATGCAAGCTATATCAGATTATGGACCGATTTGGACCATATTTAGCTGCAAAATTGCAACCAAATCGGACAATAAATGCGCCCTCTAGCCACTCAAAAACTCAAGATACGAGATCGGTTTATATGGGAGCTATATCTAAAAATAAATCGATAAGCTCAATTTACAATCCTTACACGACCTACACTTACAAGAAGTATTTGTGCAAAATTTCTAGCACCTAGCGTTACTCCTTCGAAAGTTAGCTAGCTTTCAACAGACAGACAGAAGGATGGACGGACGGACAAACAGACGGACGGACACGGCTGGAACGAATTAAAATGTTATGAATATCAAGAAAATAAAGGGTGATTTTTAGCTATTATCTTTTTGGCAACACTGGTTTTAACAACTCACGCACGATTCGTGTTTTGTTTCACTGTCAAACATCTTCATCAACCATGAATCGTCTTACAAACGAACAACGCTTGCAATTTTTTGAAT
Source organism: Stomoxys calcitrans (assembly GCF_963082655.1). Lineage (NCBI taxonomy): Eukaryota > Metazoa > Arthropoda > Insecta > Diptera > Muscidae > Stomoxys > Stomoxys calcitrans. Next base: position 17,428,008 of record NC_081554.1, on the reverse strand, counting down.
TTTATTATTAAAATACGCGATCTGTTAAGAAAATTCATCGCCCGCTTCTTCCATTGAGCGACGAAGCCCATTTTTGGCTCAATGGTTACGTAAATAAGCAGAATTGTTGATTTAGGGTGAAGATCAGCCAGAAGCATTGCAAGAGCTACCAATACAAAAAAAAAAAGACACATTTTGTGCGGTTTATGGGCTGGTGGTATCATTGGACCGTACTTCTTCAAAGCTATTGCTTAAGTAACTGTGAATGGTGGGCGCTATCGTGAGATAATATCCAACATATTTTTGCCCAAACGTCAGAGCTTGACATGCATGACATGTAGTTTCAACAAGACGGTGCCACATGCCACACAGCACGCATACAAATTGACTTATTGAGAGACGAGTTCGGTGAATATTTTATTGCACGTTCGGAACCGGTCAATTGACCGCCTAGATCGTGCGATTTAATTCCATTAGACTATTTTTTGTGGGGCTATGTTAAAGCTTATGTCTATGCAGATAAGCCCGATTCAATTGACGCATTGGAAGACAACATTGAAACATTTATTCGAGAGATACCGGCCGAAATGTTGGAAGGAGTATGCCAAAATTGGACTAAGAGGATGGCGCCGTTAGAGGCGCAGTCACGATCAATATTTCCAAGAAATAATCTTCAAGGGCACCGTGGCGCAGAGGTTAGCATGTCTGCCTATGACGCTGAATGCCTGGGTTCGAATCCTGCCGGGAACATCAGAAAAATTTTCAGCGGTGGTTATCCCCTCCTAATGCTGGCGTCATTTGTAAGGTACTTTGCCATGTAAAAACTTCTCCCCAAAGTGGTGTAGCTCTGCGGCACACCGTTCGGACTCGTCTGTAAAAAGGAGGTCCCTTATCATTGAGCTTAAAATTAAATCGGACTGCACTCATTGATATGTGAGAAGTTTGCCCCAGTTCCTTAATGGAATGTTCATGGGCAAATTTGAGTTGTGTTAGGCCCTTCGACAGCCCTCTTCAACTTGGCCCTGATCGGTCCAGATTTGGATATAGATGCCATATAGACCGATTAAAGTTGTTGGGCCCATAAAAGGCGCTTTTATTGTCCTATTTCGCCAAAATTTGGGACAGTGAGTTGCGTTAAGCCCTTCGACATCCCTCTTCAATTTGGCCGAGATCGGTTCAGATTTGGATATAGCCCGATCTCTCGATTTAAAGTTTTGGTCCCATAAAAAGCACATTTATAATCTTGGAACCTCAATTAAAAATTTTATTTAAAAAGATTTTTTAAAATTTAATTTAAAAAATTTTTTTGTAAAATTAAATTTCAAAAAAACTTTTTAAAATTGCATTTCAAATTTTTTTTTTTTTAAATTTCCGTTAAAAATGACATTTAAAAAATATTGTTAAAAATTTGCTTAAAAAAATTGTGTCCAAGTTACTCTTTAGAAATTATTGTAAAAATTAAATTAAAAAAAAAAATAAAATTTTTAAATTTTTAAAAATTTTTTCGATGCTGGTAACATTTTTAAAATAATTGCTCCGCAATTCGATTTTCATTCAATATTTTTGAGATAATTAAATTTTTTAGAACAAAATTTCAAAGAAAGCCTTGTGGCCAACAACCATCATCTACCACTTTCAGAATTAAGTAAAGAACTTTAAACAAAAGCAGCAACAAATACTCACCAACTAATTTCGTTTTATTTATTTTTCTGAAATTCTTTGAATATATACAATTCCGAAATCGTCTTATTAACCTTTTTTGCTTAAATCCCCCCCCCCTTTTGTAATATAAAATATAATTAGAAATTCTTTACATTTTCTTATTTTTAAGAATAACCCTCTTTTGTAAAAGCTTATAAAATTTTATTTGCCTTTCATTTACAACCATAAAATATAACTTTTCCTTCAAAATTGTCTTTTTCGCTCAATTCAAGGGTCGACACAACACTTGAGCTGTTGCTAAAGAGAAACCCCTTAGGTAAACATGGCAGACCCACAGCCGGAAGGCTACATACTGTGGGCCAAAGCCAAAACAGAAGCAGCTGCCATATGCCGGTTGCCAGATTTGCACAAGTTTATTGCTCTCCCAAGAATACTTAACAGCCATTCAGTGTTGCAAAATGTTTTGATTATTTGGCACTTTGTAATTATTCCCCAATGGCCAAGACATAAACATTTCAAGGGTTAATTAAGAAATTTTGCACCACCCTTCCTCCTAAAACTTATGGGTGAATGGACAAATTGCGTTATAGATTGGGCGGTGAGTGGGGTCATTGTGTCATTCAGAGTCTGAGACAAACATTTTTACTTTTCACACTTTAGTATGGTGCCACAATCATCATCACCATCACCATCAACAGCAACACCATTAGCTGGTGTATTATATAATAGATTGGACTGTGACTTCCTCTGTTTGAGCTCTGTTGGCATATTTCCGTTTGTCCATTTTCCAAAAATGTTATCGCTGCGTTGTTTGCTGATGCTTCTGTGTCAAATATTTCTCTTCAGTTATTTGCCATTTCGTCGTTTTGACAGTCAACAGGAGGTGGAATATGTCAACTGGTGGCATGGTGATATCAATGTCTGGTTTAACAAACACCCATACACTCACCCCTTATGCTATGGAGTTAAGGAAACTTTTGTTGTTGCCATAATCCCCTGGCCACCTACCTATCAATACGACTTTGAAATTTTTAGTAATATGCTATAGGATACAAACGCAGAACGGCAACAATTGAAGGCGTTAAGGGGTTTTAAATTTCCTCTTAAAATGTTAAAAAATAATTAATTGAAAAAAGTTTTTTTACTTTAAAATATTTATAATTTAAAAAAAAAATTTGTCATAATTCTCCATAAAAATAAAACTTTGACAAAATTTGCACCAAACTTTCCATCACAAAATTTCTTTGGAATTTCAAGGACAACATTTTCTAAGGATACAAAAACAAATTTAGAAAATTTTTTACAAATATAATGATTAAAAAACGTTTCAATTTCGGCCGTGCCGAACTTTGAATACGCACCACCGTGGATATATGAATGAGCCTAGTTTATTATAACACCACTACCACATCCTTGGTTGTATCCAAATATTGACTGCTTTGGATGGTATTTGATTCAGGTCCTGAGAACTCTTATAAAGGGTAATTTTTTAGCTATTATCTTTTTGCCAATACTGGTTAATCAGCTCACGCACGTTTCGTGTTTTATCTCACTGTCAAACATCATCAGTTTGGTTTACAATTTACAATGAATCGTCTTACAAACGAACAATGCTTGCAAATTATTGCATTTTACTATCCAAATGCGTTCTCCGTTAAGAAAGTTCATTGCGCGCCTTCCATTCCATGGATGAAGCTTATTTTTGACTCAATTGGTACGAAAATAAGCAGAATTGTCGATTTTAGAGTGAAGATCAGCCAATGTATCCAATGTATCCAGAAAAAGTCACAGTTTGGTGTGGTTTATGGTCTGGTGCCATCATTGGGCAGTACTTCTTCAAAGATAGTGAGATAATACCCAACTTTTTTTTTTGCCCAAAATACAAGAGCTTGACTTGCATGACATGTGGTTTCAACAAGACAGTGCCACATGCCAGACAGCACGCGTAGCAGTGGACTTATTGAGAGGCGGGTTCGGTGAATTGGTACGAAAATAAGCAGAATTGTCGATTTTAGAGTGAAGATCAGCTACCAATGTATCCAGAAAAAGTCACAGTTTGGTGTGGTTTACGGTCTGGTGCCATCATTGGGCAGTACTTCTTCAAAGATAGTGAGATAATACCCAATTTTTTTTTTTTGCCCAAAATACAAGAGCTTGACTTGCATGACATGTGGTTTCAACAAGACAGCACGCGTAGCAGTGGACTTATTGAGAGGCGGGTTCGGTGAACATTTTATTTCACTTTCGTTACCGGTCAGTTGGCCACATAGATCGTACGTATCAGAAATCGTGATCCACCATGCCGGTCAAAGTAAAACCAAAAATTTTAAAAAAATTTTCTATATTTAAAGAAATTGAAAATTGAATTTTTTTACCACAGAAATAAAATTTATGAAAATATTTTCTAATGAAATAAAATTTTTTGAACAATTTTCTACAGAAATAAAAAATTTTGGAAAAAACTTCTTCAAAAGAATTTAATTTAAAAAAATTTTCAAAATTTTCGTTTTCTAATTTTTGTATACCCTCCACCATAGGATGGGGGTATACTAATTTCGTCATTCTGTTTGTAACTACTCGAAATATTCGTCTGAGACCCCATAGAGTATATATATTCTTGACCGTCGTGACATTTTATGTCGATCTAGCCACGTCTGTCCGTCCGTCCGTCCGTCCGTCTGTCGAAAGCACGCTAACTTCCGAGGGAAAAAAGCTAGCCGCTTGAAATTTTGCAAAAATATTTCTTATTAGTGTAGGTCAGTTGGTATTGTAAATGGGCCATATCGGTCCATGTTTTGATATAGCTGCCATATAAGCCGATCTTGGGTATTGACTTCTTGAGCCTCTAAAGTGCGCAATTCTTATCCGATTGGAATGAAATTTAGCACGACGTGTTTTGCTATGATATCCAACAACTGTGCCAAGTATGTTTCAAATCGGTTCATAACCTGATATAGCTGTCATATAAACCGATCTTGGGTCTTGACTTCTTGAACCTCTAGAGCACGCAATTCTTATCCGATTTTAAAGAATTTTTGCAAGAAGTATTTTGTTGTGATATCCAAAAAATGTGCCAAGTATGGCTCAAATCGGTCCATGACCTGATATAGCTGCTATATTAACCGATCTTGGGTCTTGACTTCTTGAACCTCTAGAAGGCGCAATTCTTATCCGATTTGAAAGAATTTTTGCACATAGTGTTTTGGTATCACTTCCAACAATTGTGCGTAGTATGGTTCAAATCGGTTTATAACCTGATATAGCTGCCATATAAACCGATCTTGGGTCTTGACTTCTTGAGCCTCTAGAGGCCGCAATTATTATCCGATTTGCCTGAAATTTTGTACGACGGATTCTTTCATGACCATCAACATACGTGTTTATTATGGTCTGAATCGGTCTATAGCCCGATACAGCTCCCATATAAATCGATCTCTCTATTTTACTTCTTGAGCCCCCAAAGGACGCAATTCCAATTCGAATTGGCTGACATTTTACACAGGTCCCCAACATATAATTTAATTGGGGTCCAAACCGGACCATATCTTGATATCGCTCTAATAGCAGAGCAAATCTTTTCTTATACAAGTGCGATCCATGGTGGAGGGTATATAAGATTCGGCCCGGCCGAACTTAGCACGCTTTTACTTTTTTTAATTCTCAGTGCTAAAGTCTAGGCCAGCTCTTTCCTCTAGTCATGTCTCAAAGCAACATGACCCACCTGCATGTGTGAAGAAAGGGGCAGAATCATGGTCCGTAGATTTGTTTGCCTTGGTTTTAGTTGTCTACCTGTTATCAATACCTGTTTCCCAAATCTCTGCTCTCTCTCCGCATAATTCCTTGCCTTCCCTAGTCCATTGTTACCTATATGGACCACCAGCAAGCGTGATGTTGCACTATTTGTGGTTCACTGTATGATCACGAACTTTTGTGGTACATATGATTATGCAAAACTCGCAAATTGTGCTAAAACTAATAGTGACACCACGGTTTTTTGGTAGCCAGCTGTTGGTGTGGGTGGTTTAAGGTTTGTTCCAGCTGTTCTGGTTGGTGATGCCAGCAACCGCTCACTGAATTGGAGTCGAGTAATCCACCATGCACCATGTGCTGCAATCTCTGTGGTCATGCCATTTGCGACATACTGCGACATACTTGCTGTGGCGGCAACACAGACAGCAACAGCATGAAACTGGAAACTCATTCGTTTTGCCACACTCTTGTTTGTAGCAGCATTTCCGTTTCCTTTTGTCAGTGACTATCTCAGGGTAAATGCGCATAGGGCTTGGTATTTATTGGTCGCACAAATACATCTAAAGAACTCCTCGCATGTATATGGGCCTGTATGGAGGGTAGATATTGTCACGCGTGTGTTTTGTGCACACTTTGATATGCAAAACAACTGCGTTGTCGTTGAAAACACATTTATTTATTTTCAATGTCGTTTCCCCTTTTACCCCCCCTTCCTAGAACATGGCGGTAGAACTTGTTGATGTTGTGCTGTTAAGGGGTTCCTCTTTTGCTAAACCGCTCCCCATTTTGAGAAAAGGTTTTTTTTCGTTTATTTGTTCTTAATCCCTACAGTGCTTGACAACGCATTCCTTCACACACAGAAGGGTCTCGGTCTCCCTAGCACCACATACTTTTCACAAGAAGCCTTAGTGGAAAAAGTCCTGCCATAAAACTTGCTTAAGTAAATATTGTTCTGTCAGGCATGAATTAATTAATTGCGTAGTTCGTACATTTCTTTGTCTTCTCTCAATGCTGCTGGAGCTCTTTCTGGGAATTTCATTTGCATAAGGGGGCAAAATTTCTTTTCTTAGAAGACAAAGAACGAAAATAAAGAAGACGTGCAAATATTTAACAAATTGAAGGATTAAATGCGTGGTTGAAACGCACATTGAAATTATAGAAATTTATTAGTATGAAAATTTCATTTTTGACATTTGAATGTTAATTTCAAAGCAAAAGGAAATGAGGTGGCAAAAATACAAAAAAAATAATTAGGAAGCATTAAATATTTAAATTATTTGTAAATATTTAGCAAAGGATTTAACTGTAAATCCTTGATTCACTGATGCTTTGTTCATTGGAAGTAACCAAGAATAAATCGTTCGAATAGGTCCACTCAAAATGTCATAAAGATCAGAACTATAAAACATGTCCTTTAAGAAACAACTTCTTCGTCAACAGACATTATCATTATTTTTGTATTCTTTGTAGAAGAGTCTATTTTCTTGCATAGCCATCTGCCATGACCTTCAAGTGTACTGGCCAAAGGCAAAACCCCATTATTCTGTACTTATTTTTCTTTCTTCTTAAAAACTTCAGTTTTTCTAGTTGCCCTACCAACATCTTTTTTGCATCTTCCTCTTTCCTATGTAAAACTTCTAGCTGTAATCCCTTTTTATGAACTTAAATTGGCAATTAAATTTCACATCAATTCTTATAAACAACTCCTTAAATCATTTGACATGACATTGTTGTAATACTAGCAATGAGGACGAAGTTAATGGTACACCCCATTTAGCTATAACAACTATTAAGAGTTCAACTGCATTGGATTGTTGGGTGTTGGGTGCTAGCCCTTAACGACGTTTTGTCAACACAAGTATGTTTGTTTAACCTTCTCTTCTATGACAAACATTTTCATACTTGTCATCAGCATATCACCCCCACCCAATACTTGGGTCGACGCACTTAGCTAAATGGTGTAAATTGAAATTTACTGAGTATCATGATGACTATTAGTCCAGAGGAGTAGAAAAGGGGTAATGGAAGAAAATGGAAACGAACCAAACGGGGTCTGGTCTGCAGTCATGGAGCAGCGTCATTGGCATAAAAAAGTGGCATAAGGGTGCTTTGGCAATAAATCCTGAACAATAAAATGACATAGAGTTAGTTAAGGGTTGCCATAGCACAAAAAATAAAATAAAATAAAATACAATACAATAAAATAAAATAAAATAAAATAAAATAAAATAAAATAAAATAAAATAAAATAAAATAAAATAAAATAAAATAAAATAAAATAAAATAAAATAAAATAAAATAAAATAAAATAAAATAAAATAAAATAAAATAAAATAAAATAAAATAAAATAAAATAAAATAAAATAAAATAAAATAAAATAAAATAAAATAAAATAAAATAAAATAAAATAAAATAAAATAAAATAAAATAAAATAAAATAAAATAAAATAAAATAAAATAAAATAAAATAAAATAAAATAAAATAAAATAAAATAAAATAAAATAAAATAAAATAAAATAAAATAAAATAAAATAAAATAAAATAAAATAAAATAAAATAAAATAAAATAAAATAAAATAAAATAAAATAAAATAAAATAAAATAAAATAAAATAAAATAAAATAAAATAAAATAAAATAAAATAAAATAAAATAAAATAAAATGAAATAAAATAAAATAAAATAAAATAAAATAAAATAAAATAAAATAAAATAAAATAAAATAAAATAAAATAAAATAAAATAAAGTAAAGTAAAGTAAAGTAAAGCTATATCAGGTTATGAACCGATTTTAACCTTATTTGACACAGTCGTTGAAAGTAAAAATAAAATACGTCATGCAAAATTTCAGCCAAATCAGATAGGAATTGCGCCCTCTGGAAGCTCAGGATGTCAAGTCCCCAGATCTGTTTACATGACAGCTATATCAGGTTATGAACCGATTTGAGCCATACTTGGCACAGTTGTTGGATATCATAACAAAACACTTCGTGCAAAAATTCTTTGAAATCGGATAAGAATTGCGCCCTCTAGAGGCTCAAGAAGTCAAAACCCGAGATCGGTTTATATGACAGCTATAACAGGTTATGGACCGATTTGAAATATACTTGGCACAGTTGTTGGATATCATAACAAAACACGTCGTGCAAAATTTCATTCCAATCGGATAAGAATTGCGCACTCTAGAGGCTCAAGAAGTGAAGATCCAAGATCGGTTTATATGGCAGCTATATCAAAACATGGACCGATATGGCCCATTTACAATGCCAATCGACCTCCACTAATAAGAAGTATTTGTGCAAAATTTCAAGCGGCTAGCTTTAATCCATCGGAAGTTAGCGTGCTTTCGACAGACAGACGGACCGACAGACGGACGGACAGACGGACAGATGGACGGACAGACGGACGGACAGATGGACGGACAGACGGACGGACAGACGGACGGACAGACGGACAGACAGACGGACGGACAGACGGACGGATATGGCTAGATCGACATAAAATGTCGCGACGATCAGGAATATATATACTTTATGGGGTCTCAGACGAATATTTCGAGTAGTTACAAACAGAATGACGAAATTAGTACACCCACCATTCTATGGTGGAGGGTATAAAAAATAAAAAAAAAATAAAAAATCGGCCTGGTCGAGTTCCCCGGTTTATCTTTTTAGGCCAACAATATGTTAAACAAGTAAAATGGCATTAAGTTCGGCCGGGCCGAACTTTGGCCTCGGGTGTATATGTAAACCCCGTTTCGCCTCAATCTGGTAAAAAATTGGATATTTTATACACCAAAATTCGGCACGGACCTTGAGTGGTCTTATAAATATATCTAAATACAATCCGATCTTTACCATATTTGGGTCGGATGGCATGTGGCCTAAAACTACTCACACTTTTAAATTTCAGCGAAATCGGATAAAAAAATAAAGCTTTTATGGGCTTCAGACCCTTTATCGGCAGATCGCTCTGTATGGCAGCTATATCTAAATATTGTCTGAAACAACCAAACCACAAACTGGGACGGACGTCGGGAGACCTTAAATTACCCTCTGTTTCAAATTTCAACGAAATCGGGTAATAAATGGAGGTTTAATGTTCTTCAGACCCTATATCGGCGGATCGGTCTATATGGCAGCTATATCTAAATATAGTCCGATCTGTACTATATTTGGGTCGGATGGCGGGAGGCGTAAAACTACCCACTTTTTCAAATTTCAGCGAAATCGGATAAAAAATAAAGCTTTTATGGGCTGTGCCAAATTTCTCAATATCTAAATTTTTGAAGGCTCTACAACAGATGGACGGACAGACGGACAGACACAGGGACATCGTTAAATCGTCTTAGAATCTTACGACGATCCGAAATATTGTAGTATACCTCCATTCTATGGTGGAGGATATAGAAACAATGTCTTAAAGAACAAAAATTAATTTTCATAGCTTTACCTCAAGTTGTGGTTTGAAAAATCGCTAGCGGCAACTCTATCCCTTCTATGTAAACAGTCATAAGTTCTTACCCACACAAGCTCAAACTGCAGGACATGCAGTGTATACGGCTTGGAGTACACCAGGCTTGCTTAGAGGGGGCAAAAGTCAAATATGCAAAATGCTTAGTGATAAATGGATTTAAAACATGATAAATGCATTTAATGGCAATGCACTCGAGTAACAAATTCTAAAATATCCCCATTGCACTTCACAGCATTTACGGGATTTTTGTAGTATATGACTGGGTATATATGATTTATGCTGCTAGTGAGGCGAAACTAGATAAGGGGAGCGTTGAGTTCACAAATCTGTCAAAATTGCATTTTAGAGTGGCTCCACTAAATAGTGAATAGGGTGAGAGCATTTTTTAATGATTGACCAAGCCACACCGAAACTTTTCAAATTCATTGATGCAAATAAATGCCACGTATTTTGGATGACCATCTGAAGGACAGCTTTAAACTAAGTGAGTCAAACTGAAGTGTTATTTGGGCATGTCCTCAATGGAAATAATGTATGTGTTGAGGGTGGGATAAGTCTTAAGTACCCTTTACTTGCGTTTGCAGAAACACTTTTATTAATTCATTTCAACTTTGGCATATTTGATGTAAGCGCGATTTGATTTTGAGTGCTGATGTTAAATAGATTTTATTCTTCTTGAAGAGGCATTTAATTATTTGCAAATATTTTGAAAAATCATTTAATCCAAAGTGCTTTTGAGATTATAAAGGACATTTCCACGCACTAGATATTCGAATTAGGAGTTTCAGGTTCCCACATATGGCAGCTATAACAGGTTATGGACCGATGTGAACCATATTTGGCACAGTATTTGGTAGTTATAACGAAACACGTCATGCAAATTTTAGGCAAATCAGATAATAACTAAGTTCTCTAGATGGGCTATATCGGACTATATCTTGATGGGGGCTATATCAAGATATAGTCCGATATAGCCCACCTTCGAATCGATACAGACCGATCTCCCGATTTAGTGTCTAAAGCCCATAAAAGCTGTATTTAGTATCTGATTTCACTGAAATTTGGCACAATGGCTTGTGTTAAGTCCCCCGACATATGTGCCCAATATGGTTCAAAACGGTCTGTACCTAAATATAGCCCCCATATAGACCGATCTCTAGGTTTAAGGTCCTAGGACCATAAAAGTAAAATTTTTTACCCGATTTTGCTGAAATTTGGTTCAATGGTTTGTCTCCTTGGGATGAGAGTGTGGTGTCTTGCTGGACAGGAAATTAAACTTTAAATCCGACAATTTGGAAAGGTCAAGAAAGGCAACTCTTGCTCTATACACCTGCAAGAGAGCCGTTGGCAAAAGTTGGAGATTTAGATCGCCCGTCATGCATTGGGTATATACTGCAGTTGTCAGACCTATAATGCTGTATGGTGTTGTGATCTGGTGGACCTGGGAATTGTAAATCGGACGAGCTTGCGAGACTAGGAAATACCCTACATATTCCAGGGATTCTGGAATCTGTGGGTATGCCTCTAGCGACATGTAAGCTAAGTTTTCAGGACCAGGCTCGAAGGCTGTAAGCATTCGAAAACTATGTTGCCTAATCTAGACTTGAAGAGGTCTACCGCTTTGCTGTCATTGGCTAGAACAGACGTCGCAGTCATTGTGTCCGTCATGAAAGGTCACTGTCCAATCGGAAAATATGCTGACTGTAGGTTGCCAGCATTGACTTTTGCGGAAGCTGTGAGGACATCAAAGAAGAAGAGACTATAGAACACCTTCTGTGCGTGTGTGTCCCGCACTAGCAGTCAGAAGGAGTTCTACTTTAGGTTTTTATTTCCTTGAGAACCCATCTGATTTAGCGAATTTCGCATGTTATTGGGCTTTTTAAAGCGATCTGAATGGTTCAACGGTAGGAACTGGAAGGAATATTCCTTCTTCTTTTCCTGTGGTATTACAATGGACGAAAACGTCTAAGTGAGTCTGATGGCAGACTGCCACTTACACCTACTACATTTTCAGTGCTAAGTGACGGAAGAAAAAAAAATATTTAGACAAGAATACAGGCTCTGTGTCTTCCATTCCCTGTACGATTGAGTAGTTTAAATCCCGGAATTCTTAGTCCACGAACCATTCCTCTACACTCCCATGGTTCCTGGATAAGAACCACGTCAAATCTCCCTGCCATCAGGAGAATCTTTAGTGCCACCGAAGCGTCCTTACAATGGTGGAGATTTATCTGTAGAAACTGGACCATAGTCACGATTCAGAACTTCCACCACTGTATGGTTAGCCTCGTCTTGTGATTCCACTAGGAGTTCATCCTCATAAGATTCATTAGATCTTGTCATGATGAGCTTCCGTACGCATCCGGGGGCAGATGAGACAGCTGTGGAACCACTCTTCCTCAGGACATTGGATAATTGCGGTGTTGACGATTTCTCCTTAGATGCTTCACTAGCTGCTGCTGTCGATGTACTTTCTGAGTTCTGTAGTTCCCCGCAAGCGCACACCTTGAGTCCAGTGCAGCTGAGTGAATACACCCACACAGGGCTTGTCGGGTCCCGTTTCGATGCCATCCCCTCCTGTCTCGTTTGTGGCCAGGGGGATGTTTAGTCTCCTGCAATCCGCCAGACTTTAGCGATGTGGTCGATAGTTCCACAGGCAAGTGTTTAGCAACAACTGCTGAGTCGTCTCCTGATTTCCCAAACCCACCGCTTCTATAGAACTTCAGTTCCAACCCCTTTAGACTTTTTGAAGTCTGTCAGACAGCCGAAGTTTAGTACGAATACTACATGTCTCCGGTCACCATTAGCCTCATCCAATCTACCAATCTTCCAGTCGGTGGTTGAAAGATTGGGATCACATTCCCTTAGTCTTCCATGTATCGATTCAGGATCTGAGGGAATCCTTGGTATTCAAGCATGCGTCATTGGTTGACAAGGAATATCTTTCTTCCTAGTGCTGCACCTGGCCAGATCTCACCAAACTTTATGGCGCAAAACGATACATTTCGATTGAGCGTTGACCTTCGAAGGCAATTAGCCTGTATCGGCCCCGTTACTTGCATCGTTACATTGACTATCCCACTCCAATTATTCCCAGGTATGCAGCCCTGTTCTTCTCCTTTGTCGACAACTGCCATCACCAAACTGTCCCTAGCGACATATTGTTCGCCTTAGTTCTTTTAAGCATGGGATGCCCTCCAGGTGACCGCAGCCTTTTGGCAGACTGCGGTGCAGTTTCCGAATCTAGACGTGTAGTCTTTTAGGTAGCCTGTGCAACGAATTCACGAGCCCAATTTAGGGATCCTCTCTCCCTATGAGTAAGAGTCTAAGGATCGTTCGCACCAAGCGTCTTAGCGAAACATCTTCTATTATTCTAACCTCTTAAGAGCGTGTTGGTTTGCCGGGGAAGGCCCATGGCCTAGGCAAATTATAGCCATGCGAAGTAAGAATAGTTTTGGCCTTGTCCTTAAGACTCAAACCAGGTGTCTTCGTCAAAAGTACCTGCTGACCAGTCGTCTGTCGGCTAGTGGAGCCTGGAGATGCCGCTCCATCAGTCGAGGTTTCAGTAGCAGACAACATGCTACGTCCTGATACCACCACCGCAGCTGTTGGGTCTTTGGAGTCCATTCTAAGCATACATCAACCGCCTAATGGATACCTCTATCGCAGCTATCCTTGAGTGACTTAAATTTTTCTGCCAAAAAAATAATGACCTATTACGAGTTACCGGAAAATTCTTGCGGAGTGAACTAACAAAACTTCCGCGCCACTCAACGGTTCAGCCCAATAAATGCGGCATTCATTGCGTTCAGCCCTTCGACTTTCGGGTCGAATATGGATTAAATCGTACCATTTTTGGGTATATACCCCATATAGAACGATCTTCCGATTGAAGGTCTTTCACTCATTTCACGTGTTTCCCCGATTTTGCTGAAATTAAGTAGAGCTCACTCTACCTAAATCACCTCACATCCTCGTCCAATTTGGTGCAAAACAGATAATATTTGGATATATTGCGTTGCCCAAAAAGTAATTGCGGATTTTTTAAAAGAAAGTAAATGCATTTTTAATAAAACTTTGAATGAACTGTAATCAAATATACTTTTTTTACACTTTTTTTCTAAAGCAAGCTAAAAGTAACAGCTGATAACTGACAGAAGAAAGAATGCAATTACAGAGTCACAAGCTGTGAAAAATTTGTCAACGCCGACTATATGAAAAATCCGCAATTACTTTTTGGGCAACACAATAGCTGCTTTTACTTGTTTTGCTTGCTTTCCGAGTACATGCTTAAATTAAATTCTAAAATTGTATTTTCTTATTAAATTTTATATCAAAAAATGTTTTTGTTTATACCAAACTAAATTTTAATATTCATGGAATTGAGCAATAAAAATGATGAACCTTTTTTTGCCATAAAGTAAACACAGAGTTTGTATATGCCATGAAAGAAAGGAAAAAACTCAATCACTGGCATTCAATTTTCACATGAAAATCAATAAATTTGAATGGTTTTTTCAGTTTTTGTGACATGAATGCATCATGCACAACATGCATGCGCTTTTATTTTTATAAAAAATCAAAGAAGAATCTTTTTTCGCTTGAAAAAAAAAAAAATATAAAAAAATCCATAAACGTTGTTGACACAGCATTGGGACTACAATATCCTTGCAATGGGATTTCAATATCATTGCATAGGGCCATTTATGTTGCCGGAAATCAATGCAAATATAAACAGCAAAAGGGAAAACACACACACACACACAGAGGACAATAAAAAATTACTTTCTATATTTCACAGTTCAAGTGTTATGTAGCCACCATAGCCATTCTGTATGCAGGATTGGTCTCTCTCCCCCTTAGCCAACCAAAGGATCTTCTGTCCTTTGTTATTGCTCAACATCAACGAAAGCTTTAATGTAAATGCCTTACACTTGTGGGTATCATGGATAAATCGTTGTGGAAAAATTGACATTGATGACACCATCAATATGTCAAAATTCACTCAAGCATTTAAACTTCAAATAGTTTGTTTGTTGTTATTGCTCCCGCATTCAACCACAAGGACATCGAGGACAAGGAGCTATGACGAAGAAAACGGCGTAGGAAGAATATCAAGATATTTTAAAAATAGAAAAAAAACTGTCATGGAATACAAATGATTTCTAATAGTTTGTTTTAGTCCCATTCCCCATACCACAGATGGTAGGAGACATTTTTATGACTTGTCACATGGAAAGATAAAACAAATTTCTTATCACTTGACCAAGAAAAACCAGTAAGGAAAGGCAAAAGTCGGGCGGTGCCGACTTTATAATACTCTACACCTACACTAAAGGTACAAAGTGGGAGATATGTCTAATTCTGAAACAAATTAGATGGACCTCGGCGGATGTTTTCAGATGGGTTATTAAACAATCCGTATCACAGTTCGAGCAAATAGGTTCAAACTATAATAACTACGGTTCACAAATGAATTATAGCAAATTACCCAAAATTGGACGAACATATATATGGGAGCTATATCTAATTCTAAACCGATTTCGAGCAAACTTCTCAGATAATGTGGTACTCGTCGAGAAAAGCGTTGTTCAAAATTGTTGGTAAGATTAGTCAAAAAATGTGATTGCTCTAGGCTTTAGAAGCGATAATCGGGCGATATACATATATGACAACTATATCTAAATATGAACCAATTTCTATGAAATTCATCTATAATATCGAGAGTCAAGAGAAAATCATTCCTCCCACATTTCGAGAGAATCGATTAACAAATGACCATTTTATTGCGATATTACTGCAAATCGGACGAACATATATATGGGAGCTATATCTAAATCTGAACCGATTTCGAACAAACTTTATAGGTATTGTGGAAGTCGTCGAGGAAGGCATTGTGCAAAGTTTTTGGGAAGATTAGTCAAAAAATTCGATTGCAATGGCTCTAGAAGTGAAAATCGGGCGATATACATATATGACAGCTATATCTAAATCTGAACCGATTTCCACGAAATTCACCAGTAATGTCGAGAGTCAAGAGAAAATCCTTCTTAACAAATTTCAAAAGAATCGGTTAACAAATGACCATTTTATTGCATTATTACAGCAAATCGGACGAACATATATATATGGGAGCTATATCCAAATCTGAACCGATTTTTATAAAATTTACCTGTAATGTCGAGAGTCATAAGAAAATCCTTCCTGCCAAATTTCGAGAGAATCGGTTAACAAATGACCATTTTATTGCAGTATTACTGCAAATCGACGAATATATATATGGGAGCTATAACCAAATTTGAACCGATTTTTATAAAATTTACTTATAATGTCGGGAGTCATAAGAAAATCCTTCCTACCAAATTTCGAGAGAATCGGTTAACAAATGTTCATTTTATTGCAGTATTACTGCAAATCGGACGAACATATATATAGGAGCTATATCCAAATCTGAACCGATTATTTCCAATTTCAATAGGTTCTGTCTCTAGGCCGAAAAACATGCCCATACCAAAATTGAAGACGATCGGATGAAAATTGCGACCTGTAGTTTGTACACAAATTAACATGGACAGGCGGACAGACAGACAGACAAACAGACGGACATAGTTAAGTCGAATCAGAAAGTGATTCTGAGTCGATCGGTGTCAAATTGGTCTCTTTAATAGCTATATCTAAAAATAAACCGCTCCTTTTATGGGCCCAAGACTTTAAATCGAGAGATCGGTCCATATGGCAGCTATATTGAAATCTGGACCGATCTCGGCCAAATTGAAGAAGGACGTCGAAGAGCCTAACACAACTCACTGTCGCAAATTTCGGCAATATCGGACAATACATGCGCCTTTTATGGCCCCAAAACCTAAAACCGAGAGATCAGTCTATATGGCAGCTATATGCAAATCTGGACCGATCTTGGCCATATTGCCGAAGTGTATCAAGAGGCTTAACTTAACTCACTGTCCCAAAATTTTGCGACATCGGACAATAAATGCGCCGTTTATGGGCCCAAAACCTAAAACCGAGAGATCGGTCTATATGGCAGCTATATCCAACTCTGAACCGATCAGTGCCAAATTGAAGAAGAATGTCGAAGGGCCTACCACAACTCACTGTCCCAAATTTCAGCAAAATCAGATAAAAAATGTGGCTTTTATGGGCCTTAGACCCTAAATCGGCCGATCGGTCTATATGGGGGCTATATCAAGATATAGTCCGATATAGCCCATCTTCAAACTTAACCTGCTTATGGACAAAAAAAAGGATCTGTGTAAAGTTTCAGCCCAATATCTGTATTTTTAAAGACTGTAGCGTGATTTCAACAGACAGACGGGCGGACAAGGCCAAATCGTAGAGGTTTGCATGTCCGCCTATGACGCTGAACGCCTAGGTTCGAATTCTGGAAAGACCATCATAGCATTTTCAACGGTGGTTATCCGCAACTTATGCTGGCGACATTAGGGGGTACTATGCCATGTAAAAACTTCTCCTCAAAAGGGGTGTCGCACGACGTTCGGACTCGGCTATAGAAAGGAGGTCCTTTATCATTGAGCTTAAATTTTTTTAAATTTTTATTTAAAAATTTTCAAAATTATTTTTTTTTTGAAAAATTATTCTACAGGAAATTTGTCAAAATTTTATACACAAAAAAAAAAATTCCTGAAATTCATAGCAAATGCAAATTTTGCACATGAACATTCCACTAAGGAACAGGGACAAACTTCTCACATATCAATGAGTGCAGTCCGATTCAAGTTTAAGCTCAATGATAAGGGGCCTCCTTTTTATAGCCGAGTCCGAACGGCGTGCCACAGTGCGACACCTCTTTTGGAGAGAAGTTTTACATGGCATAATACCTCACAAAAGTTGCCAGCATTAGGAGGGGAAAACCACCGCTGAAAAAATTTTTTTCTGATGGTCTCGCCAGGATTCGAACCCAGGCGTTCAGCGTCATAGGCGGATATGCTATCCACTGCGCTACGGTGGCCTCCTTCTCCTAAAATTCATTGCCAAGGAATATTTTGTTAAATTTCTATTTCTGTAGACTAGATTTTACCAACCTTTAATGGCCATAGAAAATTTTGTAAAAACTGAAACACCGACGAAATGATCAATGAAAGACCAGATGATTTTACCAAAGGGCGTCAGGCTACAGTTTGATTGAAGGACATTACAACTCAATATATCATACTCTAAGTTCACAAATTTTAAGTTTTACAAACCCCAGACCAAAATCACCATACCCTCTAAAGGGTATACCATTTTCAGTACCCCTCCCCCCCTTTGATGCAATTCCTTATGAAAGAGGCTATAAAAACAAACTGCCATCAGTGACAGATTTAACAAAAGGAATTTTACAATTTGGCTTAAAGTCCACACGCAAAGAATACCAATGCTATGAAATAGAAATACTTGTCAAGTCAACTCTCATCATTCCACACTAAAAAAAAAGGAAGCAAAAGTAAGCCGACATGAATTAAAAGCCATCATGATGGCGAGAGCCAAACGAATGGTCATAGGCCTTTTACAAAACTTGACAGCTGTTACTGTGACAGCGGTTAAAAAACAAAACAACAACAACTACAAGAAAAAAAGGCAACCTACAACAAGAACTGTAAACACTTGACGTCAGAAAAATGTCAATCGAAGATATTTTAATGCTTGAATGACCATTGTTTACGGTATTTCTTAGCATGGAAGTGGGCATGGGAAAGAAGGCCAAAGCAAAAGATAAACAAAAGTGATTCACTATATTTAAAGCTCTTTGAGAAAATTAAGTTTACAGTGTAATGGGAAACGGAAACGGGGATGAATTTTAAAGAACGGAAATTAATAAAGGAGTTTTGTAAAAAAAAAATATTTTTACACCATTAGGAAAAGTTTTGCAAAAAAATCGAGATCCACAAAAAATAGTATCAAACTTTTAAATCAATGAAAAAAATTTTTAGCTTTTCCATAAAAATTTCCTTAAAAAAATTTTTTTTACTAAAAATTTTTTTTATTTCAGTCTTAGAAAATCTAGCTAAAACCATTCTTCGCCAGATAAGCCGAATTTCGCATATCAACGAAAGGGGTGAGCTGCTTTTCGAAGTCGCAAGTTGCAATCTGCGATTTTTAACTACGGTTTACTGTTGTCTTGTCCCAAGGCCAATTTCCTAACTTTCGACGAAATTTTGATCTTCATTTTAGATTTTTGTCTTTAATAACAAGACTCAAAGTTATGGATTAATTAACCTACCATTGAAAATAAAAAATCCTCAATCCAAGAAAATATTTTTCACCATAGGGAATATTCCCCCTGGGTTATTGCAACCCAATTTTTAATATTCGATAGTCATATTCGTACTCTACTCTCGAAGACCTTTCATTGGAGTCCCATATTGTACCAATCGGTCCATTTTTGATTTTGGGCTGTAGTTTTGGTGCGGTTATGGGCTTGGGACAGCGCCTTAGATACTTGGATTCCATTTTTGACTTCATATTCGTATTGTACTCCTAAATAGCTTTCATTTCACTTCCATATTGTCCCTATCGTTCCATTTTGATTTTGGGCAGGAAGGCTTCCTGGAAACTTGAATCCAATTTTTAATATCATATTCATAAAAACCTTTCATTTGAATTCTATATTGTCCCGATCGGTCAACTTTTTATTTTGGAAGGTACACTTGGGGCATCGCCAAAGGTATTTGGTTTCAATTTTGCACACCATATTCGTATTCTACTCCCGAAAACCTTTCATTTGAGCCCCATATTGTCCCGAAGAGTTCACTTTGATTTTTGGCGGTACTTTTGGGGGCGGTTTTTGGCCGGCGCCGTAAGTACTGGGATCCAATTTTTGACATCATATTCGTATTTTACTCCCGAAAATCTTTCATTTGATCGTCCCATATTGGCCCGATCGGTCCAGGTTGGTTTTGGGCTTGGGCAGGCGCCCTAAGTACTGGGATTCAATTTTTGACACCATATTTGTATTTGACTCCCGAAAATCTTTTATTTGACTCGCCCCATTTTGTCACGATCGGTCCACTTTGATTTTTGCCGTTTTGGTTAGGGACGGCTCACTAGGTACTTGGACCCAATTTTAAATATCATATTCATACTCTATCCCCAAATACCTTTCATTTGAATCCCATATAATCCCCATCAGTCCACATTCGATTTTGGGCGGTACTTTTGGGGCAGTTTTGGACCGGGGGCGGTCTCCTAGGCACTTGGACCCAAATTTTAATGGTATTAAAATTGCCTAGTGAGCCGTCCCAAGCCAAAACCGCCCCAAAAGTACCACCAAAAATTAAAGTGGACCGTATTTAACTCCGAAATACCTTTCATTTGACTTCCATATTGTCCCAATCGTTAAATATGTTCTGGTGGGGGGTTTTAAGGGGTAGGAAGGCTCCTCAGACACCAAGGAAAAATTTTTTTACGTCAGATTTGTACGCTCCTTTTAAATACCTTTCGTTTGATACCCATACTGTCCAAAGCGGTAAAAGTATCCAGTTGGGTGATGTTTTTGGGGGTACGGGGCCCCCCTGATACTTTTTGTGTTATTTTTATGTCAACTTCGTACTCTACTCTTAAATACCTTTTATTTGATATCCATATTGTCCGAATCGCTAAACATGTCCGTTCGGAGGGGTTTTGTGATCGGGCGTCCCCCCATATTATTTTACCCAAAGATTTTATACCAATTTCGTGTTTTTGGGGTATCACAAGGTATCATATAAAAATGGTGGTAAGGGGGTGGGTCCTCCCTCCCTTTTTTCGCTTTTATTTATTAATTTGCAGATTAAATTAAATTAATTTGCGGATTATTAAAAACTCAAAATTTTTTTTATTAATTAATTTTTATTAGGATTAATAAAAACTTTTTATAAAAACAAAATTTTGAGACTAATTTTGTTTTTATAAATTTTTTTTTTTTTTTCAACAATTGATTTCTGCAAAAATGTTGCTCAATTAATTTTTTTGTAAAAGAATCTTTTTAAAATATTATTCGTATAAAAAATTTTTTCAAATTTAATATATCTAAAGAAAATTTTATCAACACTTTCTTTGGAAGAAGTTTTTCTCAAAATGTTGTTTTTATGTCCTACTTTCATTTCTTTAGCACCATCTATGCGTATGGCCCCAAAAATTGTCTTAAATTCCCTTACATATGTTTAATAAATAACATTTACTCAAGCTTAAGAAAACAAAGCACGAATATGATTCAAGAAGTTTGCTCAAACCCACAGGGAAACTTTCAAATGAAAGCTCTCAGAAGGCGACAATGAATTAAATAACAATTAGCGGCAGTTAAGCATGCGGGCGCTATGAACATTAACATTATGCATTTTGAGTACATAAAAAAAGGTCTCCGAAAACCATGTTGGCGTTGGATAAATCCCACACACAAACACACACATAAACACATGCCCAAGTAGCTCTTGATAAGCCAAATGCTCAAAAAAGTGGGAGAAAGAGGGAGAGAGAGAGGAAGAGCGAAGTCAAAGAATATAGGCCTGCATGGCAGGCATGTCATGGCATAACACTGACGCATACATAGTACCGCGTATCATATGGTAAAGTCAACAGCAGTAACAACACAAACACTCATGTAGGCTTTCCCAAAAGAAAGCAAACATTCATTAAACGTGTCATGTCCTGGTAGTGGTGGTGGTGTTGGTGGTGGTGATGGGTATGGCGGTACTACAATGATGATGTTGATAATGATGCTCAAATGCCAAAGATTACGGTAGTAGTGGTATTGTAGGTGCTGTTGTAGGTAAGCACAATGACGCCAAAGCCGCTGTGATGATAATGATGATGGTGATGGCGGTGATGTAGGTGTTTCTGCCTTGACAAAGGCCATAATTTATTACTCTGTTACCACTGCAGCAGATTTTGCAGGCAAGACCCACATTCCTCTGCACATTCATAAGTACAATATGTCATTCTGGCAAATATGCAAGTCCATAAGGATTACTTTGCTGAGCTTGGAGAAAGAAAAAAGAGAAGGGAATAACAAAGAATGCCTACATACAATAATACCCGCATGTGAACATCACTTCCGTTCGCAAGCAACGAGTATGAGCCATAAAGACCCTAATAGGGAGTATGGCTTGAAAGACAATAAAGGTAATGAAGTCTGGTAAAACTGTTAAATATTTTAAAGAATGAAGTTTTACTTAAAAATATAGTTAAGGAGGGTAAACAGATAAAGATCAAGGAGGTGGCGATCCTCGTCAAGCTCCTGTAGGTGCGCAAGCTCGTGTTGGTGAGCAAGCTCGTGTTGGTGAGCAAGCTCGTGTTGGTGAGCAAGCTCGTGTTGGTGAGCAAGCTCGTGTTGGTGAGCAAGCTCGTGTTGGTGAGCAAGCTCGTTCCGGTCCAAAGGACCAATCGCCTTTGGTACAGGGTACTCATTGGATATTTAAGGGCGCCAATAAATCGCCTTGTCATATCGAGCATCGTAGACACTCAGTATTTGTGAAAGAGCCGGTGCCAGCCGACCTCTCACTGAGACTCTCAGCTCGATGCCGCCGATTGTCCGCGACTGCAGTTATAGGTACTCCGGATGGAGCATTCCAATATACGCAACCTGTGGATGCTTCTCGTGACAGCAATGAACATCACACAGAACGGACCTCAATGTTCCAGCTTGTGTGGTGCTCACAGCTATCCCGTGCCAGGTAGAGCAATAGTGAAACCCATTGATGGCTGTAAATTATGTCTAGCATTAAATTTTCATTCATTCAGTATTTGTAGTTAATTTAAATCGATTTCAATATCATTTTCCCCTAAAAATGAGATTTTTTATTAAATTATTTGCCAAATAAATGTAACCTTTCCCCTTCATACTCATTTGCATTGCAAATATGTACCCCTTTAATGTCATCGCCCCAATGTGTTGTGCTGTGCTGGTTTGGCTGACAGTGTGAAAACCGCCTTTGGCATCGTCATCGTCAGGATACGCTTTAAGATTTGTGCACCCCAACTGTAATTGTTGACAGGATGTTGTGTTGATGGTTAACACAAAACGTTATGTTGTTGTTTCTCTCTGTCATTGTCATGCCCTACTGCATACCCCTTGCCACAAAATCACTTTCCCCTCTTTCTTGACTCTCAGCAGCTCTTGCTATTCTTTTGCCTTTTGCGTATTTTGGCCAAAGTCAGTCGGTCGTTGGTGTCATTAAAATGTGGCAATGGCTTAAAAAAAAAGAAACAAACCCAACAGATTCCTTTGCAACGACAACAATGAATGACTGGAATGAATGAAGAAACTAACGAACAAATATCGAAATGCTGGGAACCAACACCATGCGCCAGCCATGAAGGATTTCACTATGACGTCAATTGTTGTTGTTGGATTTCTTAGGCAGGGATTTTTCTCGCTCAATGTTTTGTTTAAAAAACAAAACAACAACAATAGCTAGCTGCAGCCGTAAAACTAGGGCCAAAACAAAAAAGCTCTGGGTAGTTTTTCCAAAAAAGAAAAAAAACAAACAAAACATTTTAGACGGGATTTTTGTTTCTATGCTACCCAAAAAAGAAAATCAAAACAAAGAAACATGTAAAAAAGTTCTAAGTTGGGCCTGGCCGAATATTGGGCACCCACCACCAAGGATTCTGATAAAAATACCTACAAATCAAAGTTTTAACAAATCTGCCATAAATTTATATGGGTTGCCCAAAAAGTAATTGCGGATTTTTCATATAGTCGGCGTTGACAAATTTTTTCACAGCTTGTGACTCTGTAATTGCATTCTTTCTTCTGTCAGTTATCAGCTGTTACTTTTAGCTTGCTTTAGAAAAAAAGTGTAAAAAGTATATTTGATTAAAGTTCATTCTAAGTTTTATTAAAAATGCATTTACTTTCTTTTAAAAAATCCGCAATTACTTTTTGGGCAACCCAATATAATTGACCTGCTCGTAACGAAACACTACGTACAAAGTTTCAGCCCAATCGATTAACAACTGCGGCTCTTAGGGGCTTAATAAGGCAAATCGGGAGAACGGTTTGTATGGGACCTATGGGACCCATATCAGATTATAGACCGATGCAGACCATATTCGGCACAATTATTGATAGTCGTAGCAGAACACTACGTGCGGCTTACAGGGACTAAAGAAGTCAAATCGGGAGATCGGCTTAAATGGGAGCTATATAACATGAAACTATTGCCCACTCCATGGAAAATGCCGCGAAATCCGTACTTGGGTACCGGAAGCCTTCTCCAAGAAACCCATGGTACGACCGAGAGTGTCGAGATGCTACTGAAGCCAAGAATACATCATATAGACGCCGTAGAAACGCGCCAGATGAAGGAGAGGTATCGGGAGAAAAGGAGAGAGGTGAAACGTCTATTCCGCAGAAAGAAAAAGGAAATGGAAAGACCTGAGTGTGAGCGAATTGAGATGTTCAGGAGTCAGAATGAAGTCTGGAAATTCTACCAAAGAATTAAACATCAAACCGATGGCTTTGGTGCAGGCACATCCTCCTGCAGAGGCAAAGAGGGAAATCTGGTAACTGACACAGATAACATGCTGAGGATATGGAAAGAACATTTTACCCAACTGCTAGTGTCCGATGTTGGCGGCGAGAGGATACCGCAGAACCAATCCCTGATGATGGTATAAAAAGTTTACCTCCAAGTCAGAATGTCGTCCAAGTAGCAGTTACCCGACTAAAGAAGAACAAGACAGCAGGAGCCGGCGGGTTACCCGCTGAACTATTTAAGACCGGATTCGACACACTGATAAGGCGTATGCATCAGCTTATCTGCGCAAATTGGCTAGAAGAATGCATTCGCGATGATTGGAACCCCAGCATACTATGACTCGTACACAAGAAAGGAGACAAGACGAAATCTGCCAACTACTATCGAGCGTACTGTGTGAAAGATTAAAACCTTAAGTCAATGAGATAATTGGACCCTATCAATGCGGATTTAGACCTGGTAAATCCACCCTGGACCAGAAATTCACACTGCGCCAAATCTTGGAAAAGGACAAATCAGCACCTACCATCTCTTTGTTGACTACAAAGCCGCCTTCGATACTCCTTTACGTTCAAAGGTACTTCGAGCCATGTCTGAGTTTGTATACCTGCAAAATTATAAGGCTCAGCAGGATGACACTTACTGATACGCGTTTCCCAGTAAGAATAGGAAAGAATCTCTGCGAACCACTTAATACCAAACGAGGTTTCAGACATGAAGACAACCTATCGTGTGATGTCTTTAATATCTGGTGGAGAAGATTATACGAGATGCAGATGTGAATAGATATGGCACACTTATCACAAGAGAACACATGCTACTCGCCTATGCCGACGACATCGATATCATAGGTCGGTCACCGGAAGTAGTAACTGCTGCCTTTGAAAGAATCGAAAGAGAGTCAGTGAAAATGGGTCGGGCAGTAAATGGAGATAAGACGAAATGGATGGTTTCAACTCCCAAAAAGCCTTGTACAACCGAGCAGATAAAGAAAATGGAGAAAGTTGGGAACCACAACCATTGAGAGAGTCAGTAACTTTATCTACCTCGGCACCACCGTAACCGAAACGAATGACACCAGTTTTGAGATTAAGCGAAGAATAATACTGACAAACAGAAGCTACTTGGGACTAAGTAGGCAGTTTAGAAACAAAGCCACCTCTCGACAGACGAAGATTACACTATACAAGACACTGATACTACCCGTGTTGTTATATGGTTCTGAAGCATGGGTACTTGTGAAAGCAGATGAGGCAGTGCTTGGAGTATTTGAGAGAAAGATTCTTTGTATAATATATGGACCAGTTTGCGTTAATGGAGAATATAGGTGACGTATGAACCGCGAGCTGTATGATGACGATAGCATAGTTACACGCATCAAAATACAACGGCTGCGTTGGCTAGGTCATGTTGTCAGAATGGATGAAGAAGCTCCAGCAAAGAAATCTTTTGAAGGCAAACACGGTGGTATACGCAAAACGGGAAGACCAAAAGCCCGATGGAAAGATCAAGTTGTGGGAGACACCTCGAAACTTGGTGTCAGAGATTTAAGAATGAGCGCAGAAGATCAAGGCACTTGGAACGCTATTCTATGTTCGGCTATTGGAACAAATATTCTGTCGTAACCAATTAAAGTAAAGTAAAGTATATCACATTATTGACCGATTCGGAGGATAATAAACAGGAAGGTTGAAAGTCGTAACAGAATACTTCGTGCAAATTTCATCCTAATCGGACAACAATTGCGGCTTCTAGGGGCTCAAATAATCAAATCGAGAGAACGGTAAATATGGGACCTATATCAGACTATAGACCGACTCAGACCATACTTGGCACGATTGTTTGAAACACTACGTGCAAAATTTCTGTTCAATTGGTCAAAAATTGTGGCTTCTAGGGGCTCAAGAAGTCAAATTGAGAGATCGGTTTATATGGGAGATATATCAGGTTATAGATCGATTCAAACCATACTCAGCACGATAATTGAAAGTTGTAACAGAGCACTTCGTGCAAATTTTAGATCAATTGGACAAAAATTGCGGTTTTTAGAGGCTCAAGAATCAAATCGGGAGATCGGTTTATACGGATGCCATATCAGATTATAGACCTACTCAGACCATACTTGGCATGATTGTTGAAAGTCGTAACGGAACACTACGTGCAAAATTTCTGCAAAATCGGATAACATTTGCGGCGTCTAGGAGCCTAAAAAGTCAAATGCGGAGCTTAAGAAGTCAAATCGGGGGACCTATATCAGATTCAGACCATACTTGCTACGTTCTAGGGTTCTAGAGGCTCAAGATATCAGATCTGGAGATTTATATGGGAGCAACATATAAATCTGAACCGAAATGGCCTATTTGTAATTCCTAACGCCCTACATCGATAGAAGTGCCCTGCGGCTAGTTTTGGCTTTCGACCACTATAGTGGTTTCTACAGACGGACGGACATGGCTAAATCGACTAAGAATGTCAAGACGATCAAAAATATATATAAACTTTATGGGATCTCAGGTCAATATATCATGGTGTTACAAATGGAATGACTAGACTAGTATACCCCCCTTCTTATGATGGTGGGTATAAAAAACGTAGCAGGATAAGGCAAATTGGCATTAAATGAGGGAAACGAGCACAATATGTCGTTATGCCAAGTCCTAGCAGCATTCCCTTTTAGACATTCCCCATTACAGTCCAGCCACCTACCCACCTGCCTTTGTACTTCGGTACTTCGAATGCCCATCACACAATCCCAACCAAGTAACTGAAAACTGTTTACGCAGCAATTTTGTTGGCTTTCCCCCAGCATTAAAGTTTACTTTTCATGGCTACTGATGCCAAAGGTTTTGGTTTGATGTGTTGAGGTTGTTTTTTTTTTGTTCCCAGATTTTGTTTTTGTTTTGGAAACGCAACCATGGTACATTTAACACTTATGGCTTACCATAAAAGTGTACAGACAGCAACAGCAATAGATGTGGTATTAGCATTGAATCTTGGCTAAAATTGACAAGAGACTTGTGGAGTAAGGGAGCAAATAAGCATAACATTTTCATCATTGAGACAGCAACCTCTTTAAAGGGAGATGAATACCTTAAACACCAGTTGCCTTGTAAACTAAGGTGAAGTTAAATTTAAAAAAATTTAAATTTAATTAAATCAAAAATTAGTAAAAACGTATTAAATTCGACCAAACTTTGTATACCCACCTCCATGACCATATTCATCATCCTATTTTATTACCACTTCACTACCATGTTCGAAGTTATATCCGAATATGAGCTGACTTGCATCATATTTGATTCAGATATTAAGAACTCTTAAACAAGTCACAGTTACAGTGAAATTGGGCAATTATTGAGCTTAAAATTGAATCGCACAGCACTCATTGATTTGTGAGATGTTTGCCCCTGTTCCTTAATGAAATGTTCATGGGCAAATTTGCATTTTTTGGGATTTTTAATGCAACATTCTGTTGCAAATTTCAAGGCAATCGGATAATAAATGCGCCTTTTACAGTTTTAAGACCCTATGTCGGCCATCTAATGATGGCGGTGGCCTCTCGCCGTATGCCTGGTTCGGTCTTTACCGGCTAAAAACCCACCTCATCTCTCGAGATATGTAAACCACCTAGGCACTGCACTCGCATTACTTCGCGACTACTTCTTAGTATTCCTGTGTCCAGATGCACTCTTCATATAGCAGGTGTTATAACATTGATGTCGCGTCAAGGTCTCTTTTCTTTGAACTGAGTATATCTTCGATAAAAGTTATGACAGTTCTCAAGCTATCCTCTCTGCTGCTTATCTTCATTGTTAGGTTTTCTGCTCTTATTCCACCGATCTGCTCTTTTAATCGCGCCTGGCTGTCGCGCCAGCGATGACAGTTGTAGACCGTGTGCTCTGCCACATCCACAACCTCGTCTTCTTCGTAGATGCGGAATAGTGGTCTGCATTTCCCATTCTGAGGAAGTATCCCTGTCCAGATATTGCCTGCATCACAAAGAAGTTTCTTTCTTTCTTTCTACCGATCCATTGTCGTTTATTGGGGATGAGCTTAAAGATCCATCTGCCTCGCTTGTCATTATTCCATCTTGATGCTCGGCGTGTTTGGCGAATATCTTCCAATGTGGATTCCTGTTGGGTATTCAGTTTGGCGTCATTTATTTTCACCCGCCTTAGGCCCAGTAAGTCTATTCTCACCATACCATGGCAAAGACGAGGACTGAGGGTTCATACACTGTTCGGTAAGATGATGTTACTCTTAGAGCGGCGGTTCTCTGTACCGAAAGCAGCGCCTAAGCCCATCATTTCGTCTGTAGGGATTTACCCCAAATTTCGCTTGCATATATAAGAATACAATTGCAGGCCTCCTACATTAACTTGCGCTTGCCGGGCGGAGGTCCTCCGATGTTCGTCATTAATCGCCCTTATTGGGCCGTTATCTTCACCGCTTTTATTGCTGCGTACTGCTTCTGGGCTATAAACATGTCCAATTTGATGTCCAATTGTACCACGAGGTATTGTATTTCACGTGCCTTCTAGTGGGTAAGACGACGTCCTTGATTCGCATATCTATCTCTGAGTAGCTCAAGCTTTTGCATTGCCAGCTGTAGCTCGAGGGATTCCAACCAATGTCTAGTTCTGATCATGACCTCCTATAGTCTTTGTTGCGCCATGTCCGTATTTCATGCTGTGATGACAGCGGCAACGCCGTTTGCGTATCCTACTAAAATATCTTCATTTCCAGTATTTCGTCGTAGCTGATGTTCCAGAGGTCGGGCCCAAGTAGAGAACCTTGTTACTTCATACTTCCTGTTACCTCGGGGGATGTGTAAAAGAGCATCGGGTCTCTCAGATAACTTCTCATGATGCTCATTAAATACTCCGGCGCTTTAAAGTCCATTTTCATGGCTCGCAATATGTCGTCCCTCCTGAGGCTGTTAAAGCCATTCTTAACGTCCAGCGTTGCCAATAGGACAATGGGTATACTACGAGGGTTCAGCCGTTGGCCTGCTTCCCCAACCGCAATTACGTCCTCTAGGGCCCTATTTTGCCGTCTCGAGAGTCCTCTTCTTGCGGCAATTACCTCCGCGAGTCTAGGCTTTTTTAATCGCTTCATCAGCTTGTCCGCTGTGTCCAGTATTTCGGCAGTTCAACCTATATGGCAGATTCATCGAAATATGATCCAATATGGACAATTTCCGGTACAAACAATGGAAGGCCTAGTCCAACTCACTGTTTTAAATTTCAGTGAAACCGGGTAATAAATGAGGTTTTTATAGGCTTAAGACCCCAAATCAGCAGATCGTTCTATGCGACAGCTGTATCAAATTATGGTCCGATTTGGATAATATTCAGTTAGGGTGTCGGAAGGCTTAATTCAACTCACTGTTCCCAATTTCATCGAAATCGGTTAATTAGGCCCCTAAATCGACAGATTGGTCTAAATGGCAGCTGTACAAAATTTTAGCTTGATATCTCAGTTTGGAAGGCTGTAGCCTAATAACAACTACCGGACGGCCAGACGAAGACTAAGACTAAGACTAAGACTAAGACTAAGACTAAGACTAAGACTAAGACTAAGACTAAGACTAAGACTAAGACTAAGACTAAGACTAAGACTAAGACTAAGACTAAGACTAAGACTAAGACTAAGACTAAGACTAAGACTAAGACTAAGACTAAGACTAAGACTAAGACTAAGACTAAGACTAAGACTAAGACTAAGACTAAGACTAAGACTAAGACTAAGACTAAGACTAAGACTAAGACTAAGACTAAGACTAAGACTAAGACTAAGACTAAGACTAAGACTAAGACTAAGACTAAGACTAAGACTAAGACTAAGACTAAGACTAAGACTAAGACTAAGACTAAGACTAAGACTAAGACTAAGACTAAGACTAAGACTAAGACTAAGACTAAGACTAAGACTAAGACTAAGACTAAGACTAAGACTAAGACTAAGACTAAGACTAAGACTAAGACTAAGACTAAGACTAAGACTAAGACTAAGACTAAGACTAAGACTAAGACTAAGACTAAGACTAAGACTAAGACTAAGACTAAGACTAAGACTAAGACTAAGACTAAGACTAAGACTAAGACTAAGACTAAGACTAAGACTAAGACTAAGACTAAGACTAAGACTAAGACTAAGACTAAGACTAAGACTAAGACTAAGACTAAGACTAAGACTAAGACTAAGACTAAGACTAAGACTAAGACTAAGACTAAGACTAAGACTAAGACTAAGACTAAGACTAAGACTAAGACTAAGACTAAGACTAAGACTAAGACTAAGACTAAGACTAAGACTAAGACTAAGACTAAGACTAAGACTAAGACTAAGACTAAGACTAAGACTAAGACTAAGACTAAGACTAAGACTAGGACTAAGACTAAGACTAAGACTATGACTAAAAAAACTGCTAAAATGTTTAACTTTTGAAGAAGATGTTCTTTTTTTCTATCAACAAGCAGGCATAGGATATCCCCTATGAATGCAGTGCATTGCGTTGGCGAATGGAAATTAGGAATTGGAGGGGGAAAATGATGTAGTGTTTATTGACATTTGTCTTAAAGTTAAAGTGGATGTCATAGTGGGTGGGGACAACATTAGCCGGAAGTCGATTCCACATACGAACGGTTCGGGCGAAATAAGAATTATCTCTGTGATGCATTGTCCGGTCCGCTGGCCAATCAATTACAAACGGGTGTGAGTTCCTGGAATGTCTAGTATTTCTGACAAACATCCTAGGAATAAAAAGACGAATATCAGATGAACACATACCATGAAAGTACCGATAGAACAGCGCCAAACAACACACATTACGATGATATTCAAGGGTGGCAATAGATTTGGATACCCTAATGTTCCCAATCAAAACCCTCGTTCTCGTATGTGCACGGTCCAGTAGCTCCAGGGATGATTTATAAGCTCCAGCCCATACATTTAATTTGTACTCCATTTTTGGCCTTATGAAAGTGGTATAGATGTTAAGAAGATCAGAGGCAGTGAAGTTAAGGAAGAGTAAGCACTTGAATGCTTCTTTTGACACTTCAAATACATGTATAGCTCAACGGACATCACCTTGTATATCTTTCTTAGAAGGTTATAGTGGCATTCTATATTACTAACAGACTCACTTGGACTTTAGTTTATTGTGGTACCACAGAAGTGACAGACCAGGTCTCTGGTAGAAATTGAACCGGCGACCTCAGCACTGGTATTCTGAGCACGTTATGAAAGAGGCAAACAGAGCGACCCAGACTATAATATAACAGTGACTTGATTCTCGATGCATAAACAAGTATTCTGGTCCTTTCTTTTAATAAATCGAATACCAGCTAGACCCAAAATAGCCCAAACCAATTGGGTCTTCTAGAACAACCGAAATCCTTATTTAATAAAAAAAAAGTAAAAGTATGGTAAGTTCGGCTGGACCGAGTGTTAAATGCCCTCCATGGATCGCATTTGTCAAGTTTCTTTGCCCGGTATCTCTTTATAGGCAAACAAAGGATAATGGATAAGAATTGCTATGCTATATCAGATTATGAACCTATACAGGCCAATTCATGGCTTGCATGTTGAAGACCATAGTAGATGCCATTGTGCAAAATTTTAGCCAAATCGGATAAGAACTATACCCTCTACAGACTCAAGAAGTATAACCGAGATATGGGTGTATATGGGGGCTACATAAGGTTATTGAACGATTCCGACCATATATGGGATGTATGTTAGATGTCATATAAAAAGCCACTGTCCACAATTTCAGCCAAATCGGATTAGAATTACGCCCTATGGAGGCTCAAAATTTAAAATCGAAAGATCGGTTTATATGGGAGCTATATCAGGTTATTGACCGATTCAGATCATATTTGAAACGTATGTTAAAAGTCATACAAAAAGTCGCTGTGCGAAATTTCAGACAATTGCGCCCTCTATAGGCTCAGGAAGTATAATCGGGAGATCGGTCTATGTGGGAGTTATACCAGGTTATGGTTATGGATAGAAAAAGTCACTCTGCAACATTTCAGCCAAATCAGATAGGAATTTCGCATTATGGACGCTCAAGATGTAAAATCGGGAAATCGGGAGCTATTTCAGGGTATAAATCAATTCAGACCATATTCGACACATGTTGGACATATGTTGGAGGTCATACAAAAAGTCACAATGCAAAATTTCAGCCAAATCGGTTAAAAATTGAGCCCTCTAGAGGCTCAAGAAGTATAATCGGGAGCTTCATCAGGTTATTGATCAATTCAAACTATATTTGATACGTACGTTAGATATCATAGAACATAGAAAATGTCAGCCAAATCGAATAAGAATTGCGCTCTCAGGAAGCTAAAGAAGTATATTGGGAGATCGATTTAAATGGGAGCTACATATTTCACAACATGGGCCGATGTGGTGCGTTTACAATCCCAACTGACCTACTATAACAGGAAATATTTATGCAAAATTTCATGCGCCCGGCCTTACTACTTCCAAATTTAGCGTGCTTTCCACAGACGGACGGACGGACAGACGGACGGTCGGACAGATGGACGGTCGGACAGACGGATGGTCGACAGACGGACGGTCGGACAGACGGACGGTCGGACAGACGGACGGTTGGACAGACGGACGGTCGGACGGACGGACGGTCGGTCGGACAGACGGAAGGTCAGACAGACGGACGGTTGGACAGACGGACGGTCGGACAGACGGATGCATATGGCTAGTATGGCTAGATCGACTTAAAATGCCATGGTGATCAAGACTATATATATTTAATGGGGTCTAAGACTAATATTTCGATGTGTTACAAACGGAATGACGATATTAGTATACCCCATGCTATAGTAGAGGGTCTACAAATTAATTATGTTAAAATATAGTTTTTCCCATAATTTTTAATTACCTACAATAAAAATGATGTTCAAAAAGCTCAAATAAAAATTGTATCAGTCCGTAACCACATTCTAAAAAAAAAACTCTATTGTTATACTCAGTTTGTAAATGTTCCATTACATTAAATGTCGTAAAGGATGGCACATTATTACCATTAAAAAAACACCTTGTTCTCTGGGATGCCTTGTGCCGAGCAAGGAATTACGAAAAGTGTTGCGTTGCAGTAACACTTGTTTGACATGCAAGGTTTGGTTATGTCTCGTTTTTTTTTTTTTGCCACAGAGCTTGGTTGATGATAGTGTGCCACATCATTGGCAGGGCAGGTAGCCTACCTCACAGCCATCCATTCAAACAGCATGCCTGGTGTAACTACAATTTTGGCAGCTGTTCAAAAATTCTGTTTTCCACTTCCACTTCTTTTTTTTTTGTGATATTGTAATCGTAGTGACTTTACATGTGTGCAACCCAAAACAAATAAACTCTTTGGTCAGGATAAACAAAGGTGAGAGGGAGAACAGCAGTTTAGCCAAACGAAAAATTTAAATTTACTTTTTTTTGGAAATTAGTTTTTATTGCCCTACATTATTACCATTATAACTGTCTATTTTAAAGGCCATCGTAGCTCAAGGGTTAGCATGTCCGCCTTTGGCTCTGAAAGCCTGGGTTCATATCCCGGAAAACAAAATTTGGGCGGTGGTTATCCCCTCCCAAAGCTGGCAACATTTATAAGGTACTTTGCCATATAAAAATTCTCCCCAAAGATGTGTCGCTATGCGGCAAACCGTTCGGATTCTGCAATAAAAAGTGGTCCATTATCATTGAGTTTAAACTTCAATCGAACAGCTCCTGTGATACGTGGGAAGTTTACCCTATTACTTAATGCACATTATGGGCATATTCGCATTTGCAATTATAACGTCCATAAAGGTGAAAGGTAAAGTAATTGCTAATAGATTCTTAACGAGTAAAAATACAAGCCGATAAGTATTTCGAGTGAAATACTGAAAAACTTAGTACAAATTTTGCAATTCGATTTTTTAGTATAAAAATGTAAAACTTGATGACAAAAACAATGAAAACAAGTAAAAGCGTGCTAAGTTCGGCCGGGCCGAATCTTATATACCCTCCACCATGGAGCGAATTTGTCGAGTTCTTTTCCCGACATCTCTTCTTAGGCAAAAAATGATATAAGAAAAGATTTGCCCTGCTATTAGAGCGATATCAAGATATGATCCGGTTTAGACCACAATTAAATTATATATTGGAGACCTGTGTAAAATGTCAGCCAATTCGAATAAGAATTGCGCCCTTTGGGGGCTCAAGAAGTAAAATAGAGAGATCGACTTATATGGGAGCTGTATCGGGCTATAGACCGATTCAGATCATAATAAACACGTATGTTGATGGTCATGAGAGGATCCGTTGTACAAAATTTCTGGCAAATCGGATAATAATTGCGACCTCCAGAGGCTCAAGAGGTCAAGATCCCAGATCGGTTTATATGGCAGCTATATCAGGTTATGAACCGAATTGAATCATACTTAGCATAGTTGTTAGATATTATAACAAAACACGTAGTGCATAATTTCATTCCAATCGGGTAAGAATTGCGCTCTCTAGAGGCTCAAGAAGTCAAGACCCAAGATCGGTTTATATGGCAGCTATACCAGGTTATGGACCGATTTGAACCATACTTGGCACAGTTGTTGGATATCATAACAAAACACGTCGTGCAAAATTTCATTCCAATCGGATAAAAATTGCGCACTCTAGAGGCTCAAGAAGTCAAGACCCAAGATCGGTTTATATGGCAGCTATATCAGGTTATTGACCGATTTAAACCATACTTGGCACAGTTTTTGGATATCATAACAAAACACGTCGTACAAAATTTCATTCCAATCGAATAAGAATCGCGCCCTCTAGAGGCTCAAGAAGTCAAGACCCAAGATCGGTTTATATGGCAGCTATATCAGGTTATGGACCGATTTGGACTATACTTGGCACAGTTGTTGGATATCACAACCAAACACGTTGTGCAAAATTGCATTCTAATCGGATAAGAATTGCGCACTCTAGAGACTCAAGAAGTCAAGACCCAAGATCGGTTTATATGGCAGCTATATCAAAATATGGACCGATATGGCCCATTTACAATACCAACCGACCTACACTAATAAGAAGTATTTGTGCAAAATTTCAAGCGGCTAGCTTTACTTCTTCGGAAGTTAGCGTGCTTTCGACAGACAGACAGACGGACGGACATGGCTAGATCGACATAAAATGTCGCGACGATCAAGAATATATATACTTTATGGGGTCTCAGACGAATATTTCGAGTAGTTACAAATAGAATGACGAAATTAGTATACCCCCCATCCTATGGTGGAGGGTATAAAAATACTCTGTAAGGTTTGTCCAGCAATTTAAAGCTTTGACATTTATTATTTTCTGTTAACCTCAATATGATATAGAGTATCAAACAATTCTGTTATGCCATTCTATACACAATACTTATTTGTTTTAGTTTTGCTCCTACTTGTTTTTTTTTTTTTTTTTGGTTACAAAATAAAACTTTGCGCCTGTCTGTAGGCTATGAAAATTGGCAGTTTTGTAAACATTAATTAAGCCTCTCACAACACCTACAACAGCAAGGATTATCTACACGTAGGTGTTATGAATGGCTTTGTGTTTTTGTTTTGTTTTCCAAAATATTTATTATAGCCTATGGAAAAAATGTGAAAGAGAGCGAGAGAGATAGGAAGAGGGACAGTGAGTTAACTAAATAGGTTTTTTGAAACGCCCAATATGATGTTCAATTTATTGATACAATTTTTTAAATGTTCTAATTTGGATTTTGTTGTTGTTGTCTATTCTTTCAGGTTGCAAATTTGTCCGGACCTTGTGCATGGAAGGTACTGAAGTGTGCTTCGATGGTAAGTTGAAATTTTGTGTATGATATTAAGTGAATGAACTTTTAAAATAAGTGCTCTTTTTTCAAGGAAAGAAATATTGATTTTTTTTTAATGGATTTTTAGAAATTGTAGTTTCGAAAGATACATTTTTTTCATTCCCACAACATGAACTAATCAACGTAGTCGCCGCAGAGTATTTTGGGTGTTTGGGCGGCTCAACAGAAATTCGGTAGCGAATGTCATTATCAGATTTTTGGCACTGTGGAACAATTTTAATGTCAAAGTCTGGGCAGATATCCTCAGATTTAGCCCAAAATTTTGTACATCAGGTTCAAACTCTACTCCCAAATTTCTTTCATTTAAGTCCCAATTCACACATACTGCAAAATATGGAAATCCTCGTCTTTTTTTAGACCATGCTAGGTTAGTTTAGGTTAAGTAAGGTTAGGTTATGTTAAGTTAAGTTATGTTAGTTTAAGTTACTTCAGGTTAGGTTTTGTGGGATTAGGTAAGGTTAGATTGGAGTAGCAGTCTGTTCTCTAAATTAGGTTCGCTAAGAGTATCAGTATTTTTTCTGAACAGCCTTATATACGACAGCAGCGACACACCCATACTCTGCCAGGAATCGAATCCACTACTCCGCACTGGTAATCCGAGCACTCTACCAACTCAACTACAGGAGTGACCTAGACCATACAACAAAGGGCATACCAAAAATGTTGACCCGGGAACTTTTGGCCCTTGTTCTGTTAACTAAATACCATCTCCCTGGCTGAAAATGTTCACCCCCAGATTTGCTGTTGAACAGTGAAATGTACACCGCAAACAATTTCATTTAAGTCAACTGTGTGCTAAGCGATCTTCACATCCGATTGAGGGGTCTTTGGTGGCTGGTAGGCCAATTAATTTTAATGCTAGTTTCGTTTTTTACTCCCATAGGCCTATCATTTGACTTCTATACTGTTCCGCTTTACCCGTTTGCGCATTCGAAGGTTTATCGCGAGCTTCGGTTAAAATTAAGAGTAAGAGTATTCGTCGATATTTAATAAACAAAGAATAATCTCTTTTTCCCCCTAAAAATCTCATCAAAACTTTTTTCCCAAAATATCTCGTCGATATAGTCCCCAAAAAATCTTGTTGTTTTTTTATTTGATTTTTGTACCGAAATATCTTGTTGAAAATTTTTTTCCAAAATAATCTCGTTGAGTTTTTTTTTGCCAAAATATCTGGTCAACTTTTTTTCCCCAAAAAATCTATTCGACATTTTTTTTAATTTTTTCCTTAAAATATCTCGTCGAAATTTTCTTTTTTAAAAAACCTTGTTGACATTTTTGTGGGAAAAACAAACTCGTCGAACTTTGTTTTTCAAAATATCTCGTCGAAATTATGACCGCAAAAAATCTCGTAGAAAAAATTTTTTCCCCGAAAAACAGTCCAAATTTTTCAAATTTTGTTTTTTTCTCTTTAGAGACGAGCACAATGATCAGAGATTTTCTTTGCAAATGGAAAAGGAAAGCTAGAGATGATTGTTGCGAGCTCAGGCTTTTCTTTTCCATTTGCAAGGAAAGTCCCCGATTTTGTCTTCACATTATTTTCTTAGAAAATCTAGTCCCAATTAAATTCTCAAAAAATTTTCTCGAAATCTAATTTTCATAGAAAATTTTGATGAAATTTTCTTAAAAAAAAATTTTAAATAGTACTTTCATTGAATGTCGTGTCTAAATTTGATTTTTATACACAACTAGCCGAACCGGGCCCGCTTCGCTGCGCCTTCTTTACCTAATACCTTTCATTTGAGTCCCATATAGTCATGTTTGGCTTGAATGCCCATTTGGGGGTATTTGGGGTGGCCGACGTCATATTACTTGGACCTAATGTTTTATGCCATATTGGTAATCTACTACCTAATACTTTTCATTTGAATCCCGTATTGACATGAACTTCGAATATATCTGTTTAGAGAAGTATTGAGGTTGGGGGGGCCCGCTGGGTACTTGAACCCAAATTTTAACACCATACTCGTTTTCTGGTCTCCAATACCTTTCATTCGATACCCTTATTGTGCCCATCGGACCACTTTCGGATATGGGTGGCGTTTTTGGGATAATTTAAAAAAAATCGAAAATTTGAAAATTTTAAGAAAATCGGTTCAGGCAAGTAATGGCGTTTTTAAGGGGTGGCGTGATAATGGGTCTAATGGCGTTTTTGTGGCGTGGCATGACCCCCTATACTTCGATTCGATTCAGCCCTTATATTGAAATGAACGTCCAATATGTCTGTTTGGGGTAGTTTTGGGGTTGGGGCGCCCCAACGGGTATTTAGACTCAAATTTTAATACCATATTCGTATTCTACTCTCCAATACCTTTCATTTGATACCTATATTGTCCTGATCGGTTCACTTTTGATTTTGAGTTGTGTTTTTGGCATAAGGGGGAGGGTCCGTCCCCCTTCCGATACAGAAAGATTGTATAGCCTATGTTTCCTTCCAGCCTATGTTTCCTTCCAGCCTATGTTTCCTTCCTGACCAACTTACACAATATGCGAAAATTTCGGGAAAATCGGTTCTGCCGTTTTTCAGTCTATACGATTCTATTCGGTTCTGCCATTTTTCAGTCTATACGAAACAAACCATCCGAGTCCCATGATTAGCTAATGTGCCCATTTTGGGCGTTTTTGTGGGGGTGGAGTGACCCCCTATACTTCGACATGAATTTCTATGCCAGATTTGTTATCTACTCCCGCATACTTATGGGTCCACTTTTGATTTTGGATGCTGTTGTTGGGGTAACGGTGGAGGGTCCGCCCCATTACGCCTTCAATAAATTATAAAGGCTATTCCTACTTCCTGCCCACTCCCGAATACCTTTAATTTAAGTCCCATATTGTCATGATCGTCCAAATAAACCTATTTTAAGGGGTTTTGGGGTTGGCGCGGCCCCCAAGTACTTGGACCAAACTTTTTTTTATGAAGTTCGTATTCTATTCTTGAATACCTGGGTAGTAGCTTTGTGGTAAGAGGGAGGGTCCGCCACCTCCCGATATCAAAAAAATTATATAGGCTTTGTTTACTTCCAGACCAACCCATACAATCTGTGAAAATTTTAATGTAATCGGTGCAGCCGTTTTTGAGTCTATACTGAATAAACAAACACAAATTGAATTTTATATATAAGATTTTGAAAAAAATGCATTGCCATAAAAATTCTCGTTCAAAATTTGCTTTCATACAAAATTTGGCCAATTGGTCATTTTCCTAGAGAATCTGTACGAAATCAAAATATTGGTTTAAGTTTTAGTTTGAACTTTTCGAGGCCATAAAGTGCTTTACTACTATAAATTTCTTCAAATGGTTTAATATGGGGGCCTTTCCTTCCAAATAACAGTTTATGTCTGCTATCGATAATTGAGTGTTCTATGTTCCCTCCCACTGTCGTATAATCGCTACAATTATCAAAGGCTTAATTTGCTACACTTTCAAGTGTTCAATGCGAAAATGGCCAAATCGTGAATTGAATAACCAAATTTTCCCCATTATTATTATTCCCCAATTGACTAAACGATCATAATAACAACCTGCCTAAATCCTTTGCAAATCTCTCTTTCCCATTTATCAAAATTTTGGTGCTTAATGATGATTAACATCCTGTCATGAAAAGCAATGGGTTGCTAAGGTTGCCATTGACCCAAAAAAAAGAACGGCGAAAAAGAAGAAAAAAAAAACAAACTGCATGAATTTACATTAAAAGTCATTGTATAGACGATAATTTAGCATTAGATATCCATTATCAAGACACTTGGCACGAAACGCTCCTACTTTCCATATTTTCCCTTTAAGCCACCAGAAGCTGGAAAGCCTTTGCAACTCAATGAAGCTTCATGTTGTGTGATACAAAAATAAAAACGGAAATAAAAAGAAGAAGAAAAAAACAACAACAAAATGTAAACAATTTTGACCTAAACCTTAAAATTATAACCCCTTTCTTGCTGGGTAGGAGGGGGTGCCATAGAAGTGGAAGACTGCCTTGCTAAACGAGGTCACAATGAAAAAAAAAATAAAAACTTTATCATCAGCATTATGCAAATGTCTGTGTCTTTATGGCAGTACAAGCCAAACATTTAGCCCACAGCATTTAGAAACTGCAGACCAATGCTGGGAGAAAGGACTTTGGTTTTGAAAGATTTTGGAAAGATTTTTTTGTAGAGTGGGTGTGGTTTGGATGCATGAGACCAGATAAGTAAAATTAATATGCTGGCAATGCTTATCATAAGGCCAAAGGCCAAGCCAACTAACCCCCGCCAGTCAACCAACTACGTACCGTCATCTGGCTTTCATGCGTTCCGAGTGCCAAAATTTGTATTGCTTTTGAAACGTTTGCACTTAATGCCATTAAAGGCACTTCATTCCCATCTCTTTTGGCACAACAACTGAATTATGATTATGATGATTATGTTGATTATCACTACAATTATGACCATAATCATCAACACAACCATTAACATTTTTTTTTTCCTTTTGTATTTGTTCTCTTCTATATGCTTTTGGCTGTACTATAAACAACAAATTCCATGATGCATCGATGCATTTGCCATGGTTGTATGGGACATTGCATTTGTGTGCGAATGGCTGTTTCCGGTTTCTATAGACAACATCTTTGGAAAGTGCATACCAACCGCTGGCGTCGATGTGGAGGACATTGAAAAGTAAGTATGGATAGAACATTTTAGAAAAATCTAAAAATCCTTGTTTTGTGTATTTTCGTGATTTGTATATCAAATGTTAAGAGGTTTACTAACTTCCTCACACCATTCCATACAACTCGAATTATTGAATTAAGACACTATAAGGTATATATAAATATTCTTGATTGTCATGGCAACTAAAGTCCATAGAGACATTTTCGTCGTTTATCTATCCACCGGACCACGCCCGAAACCGTAAACTCGTCCGGTAATCTAAACCACATACCGATGTCAAGTCTATCGGAGTATGACCCTCATACCGCTACGCTAAAACCATCGCAAGAGACCATGGCCCCATTTTTCCCATACATAGAATGCACCTAATTTTTCGAGAGGAGAGTCTCAGTGGCGTCTTAAAATAACCAATGGCCAACATCAGCGTCTGTTCCCAGGTTAGGGGCGACTGGAGGAGAGCGTCGGATCTTGGAGCAAGCGGCTCGCCACAACGAGGGATACGTGTGCAATCCCACAAAACCCATGAGGTTGGGGCGCTGGGCCAGTAACCCGCCACCGGAAAACTATGAGAACGACTATGAGAAACAAAGAAATAGTAAAAACGGACCCCCCAACGTTGACGACCCACGCAAAGGAAAAAAGGACCATGATTTGCGGATCTGCACCTGGAATGTCCGCACTCTTTATAGAGGAGGAGCAGTATACGCGCTGGCGGATGTATTAGAGAAGTACAAGGCAGATATTACTGCCTTACAGGAAGTGCGATGGACTGGGAATGGCGTCACTACAACTCCAAACGACGACGAACTATACTATAGCTGCCATTACACGAGACATGAATTTGGCTGTGGATTTGTGGTTAGTCGGAGACTGAGACACCTTGCTTCCAGCTTTACACCGGTGGATGAGAGGCTAACCACAATCCGCATAAAAGCCAAATTCTTGAACATCAGCCTTATATGTGCACATGACCCAACGGAAGACAAAAACGAGCAGACCAAAGATATTTTCTACGAGCGCCTAGAGAGAGAATATGACCGCTGCCCCGCCCATGATATTAAAATCGTTCTGGGAGATTTTAATGCGAAGATAGGGAAGGAAGACATTTTTGGTCCAGCAGTCGGAAAGTTTAGCCTCCACGATGATAACATCCAGTAATGGGTTGAGGCTGATAGATTTCGCCGTGGCAAAAAACATGGTAGTTAGTAGCACCAGATTTCAAGATAAAAATATTCACAAAGCAACATGGCTGTCACCCGA
The DNA here is from genome assembly GCF_963082655.1 of Stomoxys calcitrans. Lineage (NCBI taxonomy): Eukaryota > Metazoa > Arthropoda > Insecta > Diptera > Muscidae > Stomoxys > Stomoxys calcitrans. The sequence goes on along the minus strand of NC_081554.1, from coordinate 17,385,887 downwards.
TCAAAACACGAGAAACCAAATTGATCACGTTGTGATAGATGGAAGGCATTCATCCAGCTTGTTAGATGTACGATCGATCGGTGGAGCGAATATTGATTTGGATCATTACCTTGTTGCAGCAAAGGTTCGCACCCGTTTAAACATGGCGAGGAAAGTACGATCTGACATTACACGGAAGCTGGACATTGAAAAGCCGCAAACACAAAAACGGCAGCGGCATACTCCACTCGACTGATCCAACAGCTTGATAAAAGCACTCCTTGATCCGATGATATAATGGCGCAGTGGCAAACTATTGCCCACTCCATGGAAAATGCCACGAAATCCGTACTTGGGTACCGGAAGCCTCTTTCAAGAAACTCATGGTACGACCAAGAGTGTCGAGATGTTACTGAAGCCAAGAACGCGGCATATAGAGCAACCCTGTAACCTCATCTGGCGAAGGAGAGGTATCGAGAGAAAAGGGGAGAGGAGAAACGTCTATTTCGCAGAAAGAAACAGGAAATGGAAAGACGTGAGTGTGAGCGAATTGAGATGTACAGGAGTCAGAATGAAGTCCGGAAATTCTATCAAATAATTAAACATCAAACCGGTGGCTTTGGTGCAGGCACATCCTCCTGCAGAGACAGAGATGAAAATCTGGTAACTGACATAGATAACATGCTGAGAATGTGGAAAGAACATTTTACTCAACTGCTAGTGTTCGATGTTGGCGGCGAAGAGGATACCGCAGAACCAATCCCTGATGATGGTATTGAATGTTTACCTCCTAGTCAGAATGTGGTCCAAGTAGCAGTGACCCGACTAAAGAACAACAAGGCAGCAAGAGCCGACGGCTTACCCGCTGAACTATTTAAGACCGGAGGCGACACGCTGATAAAGCGTATGCATCAGCTTATCTGCGCAATCTGGCTAGAAGAACGCATACCCGATGATTGCAACCTCAGCATACTATGTCCCGTACACAAGAAAGGAGACAAGACGGAATGTGCCAACTACGGAGGAATAAGTCTCCTCCCCATCGCATACAAGATACTCTCGAGCGTACTATGTGAAAGATTAAAACCTAAAGTCAATGAGATAATTGAGCCCTATCAATGCGGCTTTAGACCTGGTAAATCCACACTAGACTAGATATTCACACTGCGCCAAATCCTGGAAAAGACCCGAGAAGGACAAATCAACACCTACCTTCTCTTTGTTTTTCTTTCTACAAAGCCTCCTTGGATACTCCTTTACGTTCGAAGGTATTTCAAGCCATGTCTGAGTTTGGTGTCCCTGTAAAATTAATAAGACTCTGCAGGATGACACTTGCTGATACGCGTTCCTCAGAAAGAATAGGAAAGAATCTCTCCGAACCATTTAATACCAAATGAGGTTTCAGACAAGGAGACAGCCTATCGTGTGGTCTCTTTAATATCCTGCTGGAGAAGATTATACGAGATGCAAATGCTACTCGCCTAAGCCGACAACATCGATATCATAGGTCGGTCACCGTAAGTACTAACTGCTGCCTTTGAAAGAATCGAAAGAGAGTCAGTGAAAATGGATCTAGCATTAAATGGAGATAAGACGAAATGGATGGTTTCAACTCCCAAAAAGCCTTGCATAACCGAGCAGATAAAGAAAATGGAGAAAGTTGGGAACCACAACTTTGAGATAGTCAGTAACTACCTCAGTCATCTACCTCGGCACCACCGAAACCGAAACGAATGACACCAGTTTTGAGAATACTGGCAAACAGATGCTACTTTGGACTAAGTAAGCAGTTTAGAAACAAGGCCACCTCTCGACAGACGAAGACTACACTTTACGAGACACTGATACTACCCGTGCTGTTATATGGTTCTGAAACATGGGTAGTTGTGAAAGCAGATGATTCAGTGCTTGGAGTATTTGAGAGAAAGATTCTCCGTAAAATATATGGACCAGTTTGCGTTAACGGAGAATATGGGCGACGTATGAACCACGAGCTGTATGACGACGATAGCATAGTTACACGCATAGGTCATGTTGTCAGAATCAATGAAGAAGCTCCAGCAAAGAAGTCTTTTGGAGGCAAACACGGTGGTACACGCAAACCGGGAAGATCAAAGGCCCGATGGAAAGATCGAGTGATGGGAGACACCTCGAAACTTGGTGTCAGAGATTTAAAAATGAGCGCAGAAGATCCGAGTCGCTTGGAACGCTATTCTACGTTCGGCTAGTGCCAATTAATCTTATCCACATCCATCGTATCCAATTCAGCCCAGGGCATAGATACCATTACTTCCCCAATTCCAACGCAGGGCAATTTTTGGATCTTTTCGAACTCGATGGTACGGGCACTCCCATAACCAGCCTTCCACCAAACCAGTGTCTCATAAGTAAACTGGTTTTGTAGAGAATTTTAGTCAGTTTCGTTTCGTCGAAATTTTATTATCTTGATTAACTTGGTTATAACATAAAAATCTTGGTGCGGCACGCGATAGTTCTGAGCACCACACAGGCTGAAACATTGAGGTCCCATCTGTGTGGTGTTCATTGCCGCTACGAAAAGCTTAGCTGCGAGCAACCGGGCGTGTCCACCGGTTGTAGATAGTGGAATGCCCCATACAGAGTAGCTGCAACGGCAGTCTCAGTGAGAGGTCGGGCGGCACTGGCTCTGGCACAAATACTGCATACCTATGATGTTCGATATTACAAGGCGAGTTATTGGCGCCCTTAAATATCTAATGGACACCCTGTACCAAAGGCGAGGCGTCCTTTGGACCGGAACGAACGTGCTCACCTACAGGTGAAAATCTAGTCGAAATTTGATTGCCATAAAAACTCGTCTAAATTAAATTTTTATAAAAAAAATCGTTGAAATTTAATAGCAAATTTGGAAATTTTCATAGCAAATTTTGTCCAAATTTAATTTAAAATAGCAGATTTACCCAGAATCTGGTTGTCGTAAGAAAATTTGAAATATAATTTTAAAGAAAATTTGCCAAATTTTTGATTTCTATGAAAATTTCGACGAACATTGATTTTCTTAGAAAATGTTATAGAAAATTTTTGTTTGTTTCTCTTTCAAGACGAGCTCAATGATCGGAGATGCAAATGGAAAAGGAAAGCCAACGATAGCAACACACACCAACCACTATGGGACGCGTTTCGTCTTTTCAACCATATTAGGTGTGATGGCTTCAAGGGTCGTTGATATGTTGTATTTGAATCGTATTTAATTGCGAAAACGCATTTATGATACAATTGCCACATAAACCAAGCTCGGCAACCCTGCTTATTAGCTGTACCTTTTCCAATGCATTTATTTTTGTGTAATGGCAGACATTCTGTCTGTGGTAAATTACACTTCATCCGTATCACACATGATTTTGATCATCTGTTGGAAGTTTGTCAAAATTAGATTTTCATAGAATATCTTGTCGATATTTGATTTTCATGGAAAACAAGTAAGAGCGTGCTAAGTTCGGCCGGGCCGAATCTTGTATATCCTTCACCATGGATCGCATTTGTCGAGTTCTTTGCACGGTATCACTTTTTAGGCTAACAAATACTATTGAATATGAACTGTTATGCTATTGGAGCTATATCAGTTACAGTCCTATTCGGACCATAAATGAATTGAATGCTGAACATTGTAGAAGTCATTGTGTTTTGTGTATTTCAGTCCATTCGGATAAGAATTGCGCCTTGTAGAGGCTCAAAAAGCAATATCGGGAGATCGGTTTATGTAGGAGCTGTAGAATTGCGCCCTCTAGAGGCTCAAGAAGTCAAAAAAACAGATCGGTTGTTATGGCAGCTATTATCAGGTTAAGTTCTGATTTTGTGTCATACTTAGCACAGTTATTGGAAGTCATAACAAAACACCTCATGCAAAATTTCAGCCAAATCGGATGAGAATTGCGTCCTCTAGCGGCTCAAGAAGTCGGGATCCAAGACCGGTTTATATGGCAGCTATACCAGATTATGAACCGATTTGAATCGTACTTATCACAGTTGTTGGAAGTGAGACCGAAACATCCCGTGCAAATTTTCAGTCATATCAAACGAGAATTACGCCCTCTAGAGGCTCAAGAAGTCAAGACCCAAGATCGGTTTATATGGCAGCTATATCAAAACATGGACCGATTTGGCCCATTTACAATCCCAACCGACCTACACTAATAAAAAGTAATTGTGAAAAATTTAAAGCGCCTAGCTTTACTCCTTCGAAAGTTAGCGTGCTTTCGGCAGACAGACGGACGGACATGGCTAGATCGACTTAAAATGAGATGACGACCAAGAATGAATATACTTTATGGGGTCTCAGGTTCATATTTCGAGGTGTTACAAACAGAATGACGAAATTAATATACCCCCATCCTATGATGGAAGGTATAAAAACATCAAAATTCCACATTTATCGAAAAACCTCTAGAGATATAATTTTCATGGAATATATCATCGAAATTAGATTTTCATAAAATCTCGTCTATTTTAAGAAATTCTCGTAAAAATTTGATTTAAATAAAAAAATTTCGTAAAAATTTGATGTCCATTAAAGATCGCATTAAATTTAGCTTTTCTTAGATAATTCTGTTGAAATTTTATTTTCTTAGAAAAACTCGTCGAAATTCAATTCTCAAAAAAAAAATCTGGTCGAATTTAATTTTTATATAAATTTTATTTAAACATTTGATTTTCCTAGAAAAATTTGTAAAATTTTATTTCATTTCTTTCCCTCCTTTTCTTTTGCAGAACCCCTCTCACGGAAGACCAATCGCGCCTACTCGCCACTATGCTCGAGGAGTTGCAGGGGGCCGGGTTAGGTTGGGATCATCCCTATGTTCAATGCCGCATACAAGGTTCTCTTTACTCAATGCAAAAACAAATTCAACTTCCTCCCAATCTATGCGCCAATTTGGCTCCCATGCCCACGGACTTTGAGCCGGCTGATGCCATGGCCTTTGTGCGTTTTATACCACCAGAAGACGAATATGCCGCTAATAAACTTTTCTATCCGCCTCTGAAAAAACACAACGGAGCAGCCAATTCCAATGGCATCAATGCCATTTTTCATCAACTGCAAATGCAGGATCGTCAGCAACGCACTGATCCTTTGGAACTGAGCCAATTGGGAGAGTTCGATAGACATCGTGAGTCACAAATGAATCCTTCGAATGTCATGGACTTGTATATGGAGAATGAAAGGGCGCGCATACAAAAGGAAAATGAGGAGAGGGAGGCCCAGCTGGAGGCAGAGCGCAAAGAGGCCTTATTGCAACGTTTGGAACTGTATCAAATGCTGGCTGCTTCAGAACCCGATCCCCAGCCCTATGAAAGGACTCAGGAGAGGTTGATGGATCAGCTGGAGACAGTGCCAATGCCGCCACAACCAGCCTCACCCATTTATGTGCCCGATGAACCCAATGACTCCAATGAATTGTATTTCCCTGAGAATTATGGTCCCTGGAAGCGGACAAGTGCCCGCAAAGGTGTTCTGCCGGAGAAACCCAACAAGGAGAAGTCATTTTTCCGCGAATTGGCACAGGAAAAGGGCCTCGAACAAGAACCTGCTCTCCTTAACCATGCCCAGGCTTCCCCAGCATTGGAGGTAGAGGAATTGTCTGCCTATAAGCGGAGACCTTTGAAATTGGAAAACAATGAGGCGAATGAAGCCCGCCAGGATATTGAGGAAAGTCTATTTCGTAATTCTTTGACTCCCTTGGAAGAGGAGGCAATGCTTTCGTCCAATATGCATCCGCATCGGCACAAACAACATCGTCCCGAAAAGGTCTTTACCGAGGGAGGTCTGATTACCATGAATGATCAGCCGGTGTATGATGCCGTTTACGATAAGGAACAGCGAAAGGAAAAGGCTCGCGAATTGTTGGCCAATATGCTGGGCTTCACAAGACACGAACGTTTGGATGTTAAGAAGCCGGGACCCATGGTAGGACCTCCACCATCCGTCAAAGAGGATCTGGTGAGGAAACTAAACAACTCTGATACCAAGGAACAGCTGCCGGCGCACATCAAGGGCAGCAATGAGGCAAGCAAAAAGAAGAAAGTTGTCAAGAACCACTCCGACGAGGATCATGCGCCGCATACTGTCGACACTGAGTATGCGCATGTGTTTGTTAAAAACCCGTGAGTATGAGAAAGCCAGGGGAGGAAGGCAGGGTGCTCATATCTTCTCTTCCCATTTTTGTCTTTTAGTATCGACAGTTGGAATGATGGCGTACGAATCGTAAATGAGTTGGCTAATATTTTACACATGCAAGGATACTTTACCTATTTAACGTAAGTTGCTCATATTCTGGCACTTAACTTGTTATACTAATCCGCTCTCTCTCTCTCTCTCTCTCTCTATCCTTCCCTCCCTCTCTTTAGCGTTCTACCACATGAAGTCTCCTTCCGGGTGGACTCAAATAACCCCGAACGCAAGAGTGCCATAGACATTGCACGTGCCATCAATGAAAATCGCGGCGTCAAGAACAACATTCTACGGCGTCTGGGCGTCACTGTGTTGCGTGCCGGTGTTGGTGATAAAATCAAACGCGATGACGATGGTGGTGTTTCCGCAGCTCGCATTGAACTGGCCGACCAGGGACCCGATGTGACGCACATTATGGTCTACATGTTTGCCGGTGCTGGGGCGGCGGCAATCATTGTAATCTTCGTGACACTGATACTGATCAAGAGGCATGATAAGAAACGCGACAAACTGGGTGGCATACAGTCGGGCATAGCAGGCACAGAAAGTTGCAGCAAGGACTATCAGGATTTGTGTCGTGCTCGTATGGCCGGCAAGGGTAGTGCTGCGGAACCGGTGGCCAGTGGACGCATAACATCACTAAGCAAGGATAATGAAAGACCGCCTTCATCGCGTTCCAGCACCTCGTCATGGAGTGAGGAGCCAGCTTTAACGAATATGGATATATCAACGGGTCACATGGTTTTGGTAAGTTAGATCTAGGCAAACATAGAGGGTAAAACAACTCTCCCATCTGCTCTCCTTTCAGTCTTATATGGAAGACCATTTGAGGAACAAGGGTCGCCTACAGCGGGAATGGGAAGCCTTATGCCGCTATGAGGCCGAGCCCAGTGCCCGTGATGCTGCCCTACAGCCTCAATGTGCCAATTTGAATAGACCCGGAGCTCCATTACCCTATGATCATTCTCGTGTTGTTCTCAATCATTTGGCAAATGCCGAAGGACTGGATTATGTTAATGCTTCGACTATTGTAAGTTCAAAATGATATCCTTATAAAAACAAAGATTTATCGTTTATCTTTTCTACCCTCTTCAGACCGATCATGATCCTCGTGCCCCTGCCTATGTGGCCGCCCAAGGACCCATACCTTCAACGCTGGCCCACTTCTGGCAAATGATCTGGGAACAAGGTGCCGTTGTCATTGTGGCCTTATGTCGCCTACAGGAAAATGGCGAAATTGCTTGTGCCCGTTACTGGCCTGAAGAGGGCGCTGAAGTCTATCACATATATGAGGTTTGTGGAGAATGTCTAAGAACGGCATGGAATTTTATAAATTTAATTTTTTATATTTTTTTTAGGTTCATTTGGTTAGTGAGCACATATGGTGTGATGACTATCTCGTCAGATCTTTCTACCTGAAGAATTTAAGGACTAGCGAAACCCGCACTGTTACACAATTCCATTTCCTTTCCTGGCCTCAGAGTGGTGTACCGCCTCAGGCTAAAGCTTTACTGGATTTCAGAAGGTTAGTATGATTAATAAACTAAGCAAAACAATTAAAAACGTCCTAAGTGTAAGTTCGGTCATGGGTAGCATTTGTCAAGTTCCTTGCTCAGTTTCTCCTTAAAGACAAAATTTGCAAATATGCCCGCAAACACTCCATTACGGAACAGAGAAGATTGCCCTTCTCACATATCAATGAGTGCAGTCCGATTCAAGCTTAAGCCCAATGATAAAGGACATTCGACAAACGAGTCATAACGGCGTGCCGCAGTGCGACTCTTTGTGGCGTAGTACCTCATAAATGTCGCCAGCATTAGGAGGGGAACCCTAGAGAAACTAAAAAAGGATAATGGGTAGTCAAGTAAAAAATCCTATCAATTTTTATACATATTTCAATAAGAATTGCTTCCTGTAAGAGCTCAACAAGTCAAATCAAAAGATACGTTTATTTTTATGGTAGCTATACCAGTTTGTGAGCTGACTCGGGTCCTACTTCGTTAAGATGCTTGCAAAACATTAGCCAAATTGGATGAAAATTGTGGCCTCTTTGCACTTAGGTAGCTATACCAGTTTGTGAGCTGACTCGGGTCCTACTTCGTTAAGATGCTTGCAAAACATTAGCCAAATTGGATGAAAATTGTGGCCTCTTTGCACTTAGGAAGAATATTCGGGAGATCGGTATATGAAGTAACTTACGGTGGATGTTATGGGAGAAGGCGTTGTAGAAAATTTCGCCTCACTCTGAAAAGAATTGTGCCCTCTAGGGGCTAAAGATGTCAAATCGGGATGAAGTTCAAAGACCTAAATTGATATTTATCTCTACCACTATAGTGATTTAAAACACAGCCGGACATAGCCCGATCGACGAATAATGTCATAGCGAAGAAGATCAGATCAATATTTCCTTTTATACCCACTATCCTACGGTTGAGGGTATAAAACTTTTTAGTCAAAAATCAAACACGCCTTTCGCACAAATTTTTTAAAGAAAACTTTGTTGGACCAAAGTTACCAACTTTGAGGGAAGTCTGCTAAGACCCTGTGCCCATTAGAGCCAAAAATCTGGTTAACATTGTCAATTGTTTGAACTGTTAAGGTGGCAAGAATAACTATGCACCTCTAGCAGGCACTTAACATTAACGTATAAATTGTATATCCACTCAAGATAAGTGCCACAGTTTTATCCTCTAAGAAGTTGGTAGTCTGATGGGACAGCTGTGGTGGTATCAGCAGCATTTTGTCTAATACTGAAATTTGGACTAGTGGAGTGGCTGCATCAAGTTCCACTAGCAAATAGGCGACTGTTTCGGTTTAAGATTTTAAGACAAGCGAAAGGGTAATAAAAATCCCCTTCCTTAAGGGAAGGAGTAATAAAATACCCTTCCCCAGGGAAAAGGGTGAATAAAGGTTAATCAAAATACCCTTCCGCAAAGGAAAGGGCAATGAAAATCCTCATCCCCCAGGGTAACGGTAATAAAAATACCATTCCCCAGGGGAAAGGATAACACAAATTTCCTTTCGCAAGCGAAAGGACGATGAAAATACTCTTCCCCAAGGGAAAGTTAATACAAATACCCTTACCCGTCGGAAAGGGTAATAAAAATAACCTTCCACAGGGGAAAGGGTTAATTAAGGTTAATAAAAATACCCTTCCGTAGTGGATACCCTCCCTCAAGAGCAAGGGTAATAAAATACCCTTACTGAAACGAAAGGGTAATAATAATACATTTCTTCGTAGGAAAGGCTAAAAAAATTCCCTTCCCCAAGGGATAGGACAATAAAAATGCATTTCCGCAAGAGGAAGGGGAATCATTATACCCTTCCCCAAGGGAATGGATAGTAAAAATACCCATACCCATGGAAAAGAGTAATAAAATACTTCTCCCCAAGGGAAAGGTTATTAAAAATATCCTTCCTCAAGAGAAAGGATAACAAAAGTACCCTCTCCCAAGGTAAAGTTTAGTAAAAATTCCCTTCCCTAAGAGAAAGAATAATAAAAGTACCCTTCCCCAAGGGAAAGGTTAGTAAAAATACCCTTCTCAAGAGAAGGGTAATAAAAGTACCCTTTCCAAAAAAGGGTAATATACGTACCCATCCCCAGGGGAAAGGGTTAATTACGGTTAATAAAATAACGCTTCCGTAAGGGAAAGGGCAGTCACAATACCCCTCGCCGAGGAAAAGGGTATTAAAAATACACTTCCATAAGGGCGAGGGTAATAAAAAATACCCTTCCCCAAGGGAAAGGATAATAAAAATACCCTTCTCCAAGGTAAAGGAATGTAAAAATACCCTTCCCCAAAAGAAGGCTAATAAAAATAATACAAGTACCCTTCTTTAAGGTAAAGGGCAATAAAAGAACCCTCCCCAAGGGGAAAGATTAATAAAGGTAACGTTTTCCCAGGGATAGGGTAATCATAGATTAAGATATCATCACCCTGGGCAACTCCCTGTTTAAGTCTACGGATTTCGTCCTTAGGTTTCTGAACTTTACATATAAACACACACATTTTTCTCAATTCGAGAAATCAAAGTTGATAACGTCATTGAAGATTGTGGTCTAGTTGATCGTATTAAATGCTTTTCATAAGTCAAGGACCACAAGAAGAGTTTGTTCACGGGGCCTTTCCACTCATTTATGTAGTGACGGGGGTAGGTGATGTTGTTGTGCTGTACACCTTTCAGATCCATTTCAGATGATTTGCTGGAAATTAAGCTGAATGGGAGTCGAATTAATAAATGTGTCTGATAGGCAGACTTCCTAGATTAGGAAGATTTAGTCTGCAAGTATCGGCATGTCGTATATGCGGAATGGAAGAACACAAAAGTTATTTTCATCCCATAAGCAGGAAAATCGTACATCACAAAATATTTTTCCGTCTTATTAGTCTGCCATCCTCTATGATACAGACTCTAGAAAGAATATGCCATGGCGAAGATTTCTAAAAATCGCCTGCGAATTCGAGTTCAGAAGCTGGAAGGCATCTTCATCCTCCTGTTGTATTACATTGGACTAAAATGTCGTAGTGAATCCCCATTGCAGACTGCCACTTAAATCGAATCGAACCTGGTTATTGCCACAAATACTTAAAGTTTCCAAATTATATCACAGACCGTTCCGAAATGACAGTCTTCTCAAAAGCATTTAAATTGCTGACTTCAAAATATAGGTAGCAAAGTAAAAAAAACACAAGCATTGGGAAAAGTACAGCTAATAGACAGGTTTGCCGAGCGTGGTTAATGTGGTAATTGTATCATAGAGACGTTTTCGCTATTAATACGTTTCAAATACAACATACCAACACACGGCCCTTGAAACCATGACACCTAATATGGTTGAAAAGTCTTCTAACCAAAGACGAAACGCGTCCCATAGTGGTTGGTGTGTGTAGCTATCTCTGGCTTTCCTTTTCCATTTGCAAAGAAAATCTGCGATCATTGAGCTCGTCTCGAAAGAGAAACAACCAAACATTGTTTTACAACCCCGTTTTTTACCATTTTTATTTTAATAACCCACTGTACCTTCAATCTATGTTTTGTTTTTTATGTTAAGGTTTCCAATTGGGCATCTAGTGAAGTTCAAAGCTTAGCTGAGCTTTGGGCAGAAAGTTTGCTCTCGGCATGGTCTATTGTCAAAGTTTGTGTCTTAAGTCTTTTGTTTTTCTAACATATATTGACCATTGGCAAAGTTCGTGTCTTAAGTCTTTTGATTTTTGGTTTTATAACAAAGCTGGACATTTTACATTTTTTTTCTTTTTGAGGTGTATCGAAATCTCGTAATAAATCGATTTTCTTTTTTTTCAGAAAAGTCAACAAATCCTATCGCGGCCGATCCTGCCCCATTGTGGTGCATGGCAGCGGTGGTGCAGGCCGTACCGGTGCCTATATACTACTCGATTTGGTATTGGGACGCATGAACAAAGGGGCTCGTGAGATTGATATAGCTGCTACACTGGAACATTTGAGAGATCAAAGAGCCGGTCTGGTGGCCACAAGGCAACAATTCGAGTTTGTGCTTATGGCTGTAGCCGAAGAGGTGCATGCCATTTTAAAAGCTTTACCAGCCAATCAGTCGAATGAGAAAAAGGATGTGGACAGCCGAGAGACAGGGGTACTCAAGGAAGAAGAAGAAGGAGTGGTGGCAGCAGCAGGCTCAACGACAGGCAAAGACCAGGACAAGGAACAGGATAAGGATAAAGAAACAATGGCTAAGGATAAGGAAACGAAATCAACACCGGCAAAATCAGCAGCAACAACAACAGCAGCAGCGACAAAGACGCCCAAGGGCGAGAATAATAGAAAAAAATAAAAAGGGGGTTTATGAGTTCCAATTAAGTTATGATTTTTTTTCAGTTTTGAGATTTTTTGAGATTTTAGCAGCAATGTAAGACAGAAAGGTTCGAAAAAGGCTAACCAGGAATGAAAGAATGAGAAGGTTTTTTTTTTGTCAATTTTCTTTTATTATTTTCTCTCCAGATTTTCCTATGGCGTGTTAATACTATGGAGTTTTATTGTAGGCAATCTGTGAATGATTTTTACTAAAATACCAGCCCTTAGCTAAATTTCATAACGGCTTGTCAACTCCATAAATGATTAACCGTTGAGGAAAATTTCTCTAACAATTAAGTGTTGGTAGTATGTAAGTCTATATACAAAACTAAAAATTAAATATTTAGTAATATATATATACACATACAAAAATCAATTGTCTATATATATATATATAAAAAAAAACAAAAAACTAAAATCATTAAAAACTTAAATCACATATGACAACAAAAAAACGCATTCAAGTGTAGATGAAAAAAAAAATTAAAAAAATCTTATAATTATTATTATTAAACAAAAAATTATGTTTTACTTTTATCACCAAAAGAAATAAGTGTACTAACAATGTATAGATGTCTATGGAAAACCTATTTCAAAAATACTAAGGCAAATGTTTAAATACGCCCTATGGCATACCCCTTGAACATTTTCGTTTGGGGTAAGATTGGCATTTCTTAGCGATTGCAGCATCAATTTTGCTAATTTTCCCAAAACAAAAAATTATTGATGTGTTGAAACAAAACATAAACAGCATATTATTACATGAATATGAAAATAAAACAAACAAAACAGAAAAAAACATGCTAAACAGATATGTGTACCTTAAATAAAAATCAAATGAAAATCCATTAACAAAGTAATTTATGATGTATAAGGGTGTATCACACACAAAACAACAACTATATGCAAACCATACTTCGCAAGAAGAAGAGAAGAACAAATAAAAAAGGATAACATGATTACAAAAAAATTATAAAATAAAAAAAAAAAAATTTTAGTTTTTAATAATCCTTTTTCGTTTTTAAAAATCTGTTTTTGTTTTTTTTTTATTTTCAATTTTTTTTTTATTTTTTAAACCATTTTTTATATTTTTAGAAATATTAAATTTCTTATAAATAAAAATATTTTTTAACCCTTTTTGTATATTTTTTTTTAATTTTTAAGAATATTTTTTAATTTTTAAAAGTATTTTAAAAACCATTTTTTTTAGTTTGACTTTAATAATATCCTTTATTTTTACAAATATTTTCAAAAATAAAATTTCTTATAACTAAAAATATTTTTTAACTCTTTTTGTATATTTTTTTTAATTTTTAGGAATAATTGTTATTTTTTAAAAGTATTTTAAAAACTTTTTTTTTAAATTTGACTTTAATAATATCCTTTATTTTACAAATATTTTTAAAGTACTTTATTTTATTTTTAAAAAATTATGTTCGATTTTTTTGTTTAATTTTTAATAATATTTTTTAGCTAGAAATATATTTTTTTTAGTTTTTTAAAAAAATTTAAAATTTTTAAAAATATTTTTAAAATAATTTTGAAGTCTTTATAAATACTTTATTGAATCTTTTAATTTAGAATTTTAATTTTAAAAATGTCTTCTTTATTTTATTTATGATTTTTTTATTTTTTTTTTTATTTTCAAAAATATATTTGTTTGCGTTTCTAGAAATATTCTTTTTATTTTTAAAAACATTTCTGTTATTTTTTTGCCAACAAAAACACGAAGAAAAAATTGCCAAATTTTCTTAGACAGTTTTTATTCAACCTTAAATATGGGCAGCTAAAAAATTGTGAATTTGGCAATTTTTTAAACGTTTTTTACAAAAAAAAATTTATTTGTTATAAAAAAAAAAAAACAAAAAACAATAGCACAAAAATTAAAAAAAAAAAATATTTTATCATTTATTTTCCTAACTAAACGTAAAGAAAGCCTATATTAACCCATATAAGCAGTATAAATTAAAAACAAAAACTAATATAATGAACTAAGCAAAGATTATATAAAAAAAACCAAAAACAAAAAAACCAAAAGAAACATTTGCAAAACCAAGCCATATATAATTAAAAATAAAAACTCATATAAATCTATATATATATAAAATGCAAACTAAAAAAAACACAACAAATAGTAGCTTTCATTCGTTTTATTTAAAAATCAAAAATAATTATTTCATTTGTCATAAACAATACAGATACACAAACAAGCAAAACTAACATTTTAAAGAAAATATTACAATAACTGTGGAATAAATTAAAAACAACAACAACAACAATAAGTGTAAATATCAACAACAACAAGAAACACTTAAACAAAACAACAAATAAGGATTTTTGTAGACCACCAACAAGATTCGGGTCAAAAAGTCTCAAAATCTCAATTAAAACTAAATAAATGAAGAAAAAAATAATTTATATATTTATTAAACAAACAAAGAAAAAAACATTCAAACCAAATGTAGTTTTACTGTAGAGAAACTCGCAACAAAGAACGTTAATCAATTTTAATTACAATAATAATAAAGCAAAAGTTTATATTAGAGAAAACAACCAAAAAACATTACAAAGAAAAAAAAACTTAATAATAAAAAACCCAATAATAATAACAATAAAATGATGGTGTAAATTAAAAAAAAAATAATAATAATAAAAAAAAAAAATCTCAAAACATTTAAATCATGTGTAATTAAAAACAATTAACCAATAAACACAAATAAACAGCATTAAAAAAATCTTTAAAAGCTCATACAAGTGTTCCACACAAAATAACAAATAAACCTTACAAACCACATACAAAGACAAAATTAATAAAAAAAAATTCAAAAATTGATGAAAATATTTGCAAAAATCCAAACAAAATGAGATTTCTGTCTTTTTTTTTTTCAAAACAAAATTTTGTTTTAAATTTCTTACTAAAAAGGCAAATTTTTATTCCATTAAAAAAAATTCCCATAAAATATAATTTCATTAAAACGCACAATGTTGTAAACAAAGCTTTTATAAAAATTGTTATATTGCCCCCAAAAATCTAAAAAAAAAAATAAAATCAAATCTTACATCTCTAAAACAGCGCAGAAACTTTATATTTTACAATAATCTATAAATAAATTTAAATTTAAAATAAACAATTTTAATTTAATTAATATTATTCATTTTTTTATTTAGCAGTTATGTTTTAAAGAAGAAAGTCCACGACGAGTATTTTTTTAAATAAAAGTTCTATGAAATTTATGAAAAATAAATAATCCTAGTATTTATAAAAAAAATTCTTACTATTAATGAACAAGTTCATTAAATTTATAAACAATTTTATAATTTTTAAGAACTTGTTCATAAATAATATAAATTTCTTTATAAATAACAGGAATTTATTTATTAAATAAAAAATCCCTTATAATTGCCTAGAACCTACATTTGTATTGGTTCATAACATCTAAGAAGGTCATAAGTACTAAGAACTTGTTCATCAATACTATGGATTTGGACACAGATGCGATGCAAATGTTCATAATGACCATTAAATTTTCATAATTTCTATGATAGAAATTGATCATAAAAATTAACTTTGCTATACCTGCTAGTAATTTTTTCATAAAAAACAAGAACATAAAATCTAAAGAATGGTTTATATTTATAAAATACTTCCTCATAAGTAGTTTGAGTTGGTCATATATATTATAATATTGTTCATATTTATCATGAACATGTTAATGTTAATAAAAACTTGTTCATAAGTACAATTAACTTTTTCAGAAATACGAAGATTGTTCCATTATATTTGCCTAGAACCTACACTTGTATTGGTTCCTAATATCTAATAAGGTCATAAGTACTAAGAACTTGTTCATCAATACTATGAATTTGGTCACAGATTCTATGCAAGTGTTCATAATGACCATGAAATTTATAATAATTTCTGCTTTAGATTTCGTCACCGCTGGGAAATTGTTCATATATGCTAACAACTGTCATACCCAGAACTTCTCCCCACGTGCTAGGAATTTGTTCATAAAAACCATGAACATAAAATATTAAGGTAAAGTTTATATATATTAAATACCTCTTCACAAGTGGTATAATTTTGCCATTATAAACTTGTGGATATATATCGTGAACATGTTAACAGTTATTAAAAACTTGTTCATATGTCTATGGTTTGTATAAGTCACAAATTCTAGCAATTATTCAAAAAAGAAATTTTTTCCGTGTAACTATGAAATCGATCATAAATACTATGAACTTGTTCTTAACAACATAAAATATATTTGTTGGCACTAAGAACTTGTTCATAAAAAGAATGAGTTTAAAAATTATATAGACGAGATCATACTAAGAGTGATATTGTTTGTAAACATGACTGGGAATTTTTTCATAAATTTCAGGAAATATTATTTAATATTAAAATTGTTCATAGATATTATGAATTTGTTTGTTAGTATTATGAAATCGATTATAAACTCTAAACATTTCTTCCCAACTATGGCAAACTTGTATATAAGTGCTATAAGAATATAAAACATGAACTGTTTATAAATATGATGATCTAGTTCGTATCTAATATGAACTTATTCATAAATATTATGAACTAGAATATGCTACTTTCTAGATTTCTTGAGAAATGTAGTTATCATTATTCTCTAAATAAGTTCAAAAAAATTTTATGCCGGTTTCTAAATATTATGAAATTTTTCATATATGTTACAAAATTGGTCGTAAGTATTGTAAACAAATTTGTGCATATTCTTGCCGTATCACTTTTGTTTCTATGATATTTCATAATACAATACATCTTACAGCTTATTTTACTTATTCGCTACAAATTCACCCCAGAAGCGCAAATATTTATAAAGGACAAGGCATATGGAGAAAAGGCCACCAGACTAGATATAGTCTTCAATATGGTTTCTTTTTAAAATTCTTAGTTCACTCTTTTGGTTTAACAAATTTCAATATTTTACATTAATTTATATAGACTAAGGACCATTACAACTATGACAGATCACGTGGCACACAGACTCCTAAGACAATAAATACGCTCTGACTGACTATAGCATGATTATCATTAAACTTTAGTAAAATAAAACTTTAATGATAATCAAACAACCAAATTATTGGAGATAATAAGAACAGACATTTTTACCCATGTTTTTAAAAATAATTCTCATTTCAAAGCATTTTAGAATCTAACTTTGTAATGAACTTCAATATTATGCAGTTCATTAGATATTCCCCACTGCTCTTTAATATCCAATAATCAACTCAAATGGTTTAAGTTCCTATTCGGACAATGACAGAATGACTTGCCAAAGTATGACGTGACAAAATTCGACCCAAATGACATAATGACTATATATAAAAATTAAGACAAATCTGGACGGAAAATTTGCTATTTTAACTTCTTATTTATTTTAATATAAATTTTATGTTATTATATCCTTAATTTGCATTGGGGACCACCAATATGGTGAATTCACTCCTAGTCTTGTTTTGGCCCATTGCACTGAGTGCGATGAATGAATGGGGGTAAAAGGTAAAAGTATTAGACTACAAATCAAAAGTAGGATATACGCACGCATACATTGGCTTAGACCCCTAAAAATATTTTAAAATTGCAGAAGCTCATTAATTAGCAACTTAATGCTGACTTTTTAAACTTCGAAATTTTTAGTATTTCTCTTGATCTCTGTAAGACAATATTACGTCAAAAGTAAGTAACAACGTCAGCCGTTGAGATGCTACAACTAAAATACCTAGCAATAGTGTTAAGATTTGTCGACCAATAAATTTGGACGATATATGAACATCTACAAGCGGTAGAGAGGTAACAAAAATTCTGTTTTGCAAAAAGGCACATATATTTTATCAATGCTTTGCATGTATATCACAGCTTTAAATTGGGATCTATTTGCCATCTAATAAACTACTCAGAAAGTTTAATGTCTTAAATGATTTTTTAATATTTCTTTTACAAGTTTTATATAAATTCTCTATGTTTCATAAACTCTGTGAAGTTTTTCATAAACAAATTTCTGCATAAAAATTTTATATATTTTATAAAACTTATTAACGTGCACATAAAAATTATGAATACTGTTCTTAAGTACTAGGAACTTCTTCATAAATACTACGAACGTTTAGAATTTCGTTAATAAAAATTAAACAGTTCTTAAGTAATAATAACTTGTTCATAATTGCAAATGACTTGTTCATAAATGAAAATAAATTGTTCATAAATGCAAATAACTTGTTCATAAATGCAAATAGCTTGTTCTTAAAGCCAAGAAACTATTCACAAATACAAAGAACTTGTTGATAAATAATATAAATTCGGTTATGAATACCACATACGTGTTCATGCTTATAACTAACTTGTTCATAAATTCTAAACACATAAGAACTAGGAACTTGTTCATAAGTACTTGGAACTTTCTAACAAATACTAAGAACGTTCACGCAATTTGCAAATTTACCCATGAATATTCCATTAAGGAACAAATTACTAAAACTTGTTCTGGTAGTACGAACTTGTTCATAACTATTTGGAACTATGAATACGAAGAACGTTCATGTAAAATGCAAATTTCCCCATGGGCATTCCATTAAAGATCAGAGGTAAATTTCTAACATACAAATGAACGTTCATAATTACAAAGAACTCGTGGATAAGTACCACGAATTCATTCACAACAATTAAGAATTTCATGAATATTAAAAACTCCTCCTTCATAAGTGCTCTGAACCTATACATAAAAGTTAGGAACTTTTTCGTCATAGTAATTTGGGATTGGTGCCGTGAATTTGATCATAAATTCTACAAACTTGTTTATAATTATCAAGATTTTGTTTCAATTTTTCTCAACTTTAATAAGAAATTGGAAGTTTTGGTTTAGATGTTTTAAACAAAAACTTACAACAATTTTTTTAATATTTCATTTAAATTATCTTTTTTTTTGGTTTAAAAGATATAATAAAATATATTATGTTTTAATTCTCGCTTTCAATTAGTTATTTATTATTTTTTAAATAATATTATTTATTTATTACTGCTTAAAATGTTAAGTCTTAAAAATTTTGTTTTTATAGTTTTTGTAATTAATAAAAACAATTTTTAATTTTTAAATAAAATAATTGGATTAACTAAGCTAATAAGTATTTAACTTTTTTTGTTTTTTTATTGTATTTTCTTCATTTAATTGTTTAAAATTTTTTAATGAATTAAATATATTTTTTACTATTTTGCAATATTTTTTTAATTTTATTTTATTTCAGTTTTTTTATTTGTTTAGATTATTCTATTTCACTTTATCTCTTTTTAATTTATTTAATTTTTTTGTTAATTTCATTTCAATTTACAACTATTTAAAATTATTTTATTTTATTCTTTATCTTGATTTATTTTTTTTTATTTTTTTCTGTGTAATTTATTTTTTTAATTTTAATTTATTTTATTTTATATTATTTTACTTTATTTATATTTATGTTTTATTTTACTTCATTTTATTTTTTTTAATTTACTTTGTTTTATTTTATTTAATTTTATTTTTTTTTTTCTATTTTATTTTTTTATGTTTATTTTAATTTTATTCTGAAATATTTTTAATTTTTTTTTCTTTATTTTCTTTTATATTACTTTATTACATTTTAAATTATTTGTTGTATTCAAAATATTCAAAATTTATTTTTTACTTAAATTTATTTCTTATATTTTTTAACTTTTGTGAAAATGATTTTAAGTATTGTTTTTGTTTCTGTAATATGTTACATATATTTAATATATATTTAATTTGTAATATATATTTAATATTTTTTTAAATTATATTAGTTTGGGACTCTAAGCTGAATGTTTATATATTTTAATTTTTTTAATATAATATTTTTATTTAAAATTTTAGTTAGATTGTTATTTTTTAAACATTTTTTGTTTATATTACTTTTGAATAAAAATTTATTTTAATTATATTTTTTACCATTGTTTAAAATTAATTGCCTATATTTATTTTTAATTTATTTCTTTTTAAGAAATTGGTATTGAAAATTTTCAGCATGTTATTAAAGTGCTTGATAATTGGTGAAATTTTAACTTCAACTATTAAATTTTTTTACTAATTTTAAAAATTAATTGTCAATTTTTTTTTTATTTTTTTGTTAAAAAAATTAAATTTTTTTTTGTTAAAATTTTTTATATTTTTTTTTTGTTAAAAAATTTTTATTTCTTTTTTTTGTTAAAAATTTTGTATTTTTTTTTTTTTTTTTTGTTAAAAAATTTTTATTTTTTTTTTTTTAAATTTTGCATTTATTTTGTTAAAAAATTTTTGTTTTTCTGTTAAAAATTTCTTATTTTTTGTTATAAATTTTTTTTTTGACAAAATTTTTTTATTTTTTTGTTAAAAAATTTTTATTTTTCTTGTTAAAAAATTTTTTAATTTTTTGTTAAAAAATTTTTATTTTTTTTTTGTTTTTTGTTAAAAAATTTAATTTTTTTTGTTAAAAAATTTATATTTTTATTTTCAGCATATTATTAAAGTTCTTATTAATTTTTTATTTTTGGTTAATTATTTTATTTTATTCATTTAATTTCTTTAGTGATGCAGAACAGTATTTTTATAGAAAAAAATTTTAATTTACTATAATATTTTTTTTCAAATATAATGAAAAATTTTTTTTATTTAATTTGTTTGTTTTTCTATTTTTATTAAATTTTTAATATATTTTTATTTCCTTTTTTCACATGCCTTTGTTTGATTATCCCTCTTAAATACAATAAAAATCGCAATCCAAAAGTACAAAAATCTGTATATAAAACTACAATGCATTAGATTTAAGCTTGTTACATATGAGTTGTTCATAAAAAAAATATATTCTTTAGACCCTCATACAAAATTGAGCTTATAAAAATCCCATACTCCCATTCCAAACTAATCCTTATATCAAAAGGTAAAAGTATAAAACCAAATATTGTTTGTACGACAAAAAAAAAACAGAAATCTCATAATTCAAACAAAAATCAGGCAATAGTTAAATGAAGAGATAAATACAGAAGAAGAAAAAACAAAAAATAATTACAAAATAATATAAAAAACAAAAACATTTTTTTCATTTTACTTAAAACATATAACTGAGGTGGAAATGGCTTAACATGACAAACGAAAACAGAAAAGAATTTTTAGTTTTGTTTTAGTTGTAAGAAAATATGGCGAAAACAACAAACCCAAAAATAAGAAAACATAAAAAAAATAACTAAACATTTAATAGAAAAATTAGAAAACAAAATAATGACATTCAGCATTATATTATGTGTTTTCCTTATTACACAAAACAAAAAACCAACAACAATACACCTACAATATATAAAAACAAGATTCATTTTAAAGATAGGCTTTCATGCAAATTTTTGGTTTTTGTTAAAAAAAATAATTTCTTCCCAAAACAAAAAAAAAAAAAAAACAGCATAGATGTTTAAACATAAATAAATTATACTGATTAGAGGTATTATATTCAAATAAACAAAAACCAAGATTGTTAAATAACTGAAAATACTAAAAAATAGTACATGCATCAATAACAAAACGTAAATTGGTTTAAGAAGAAAGCCAACAACATAATTTACTAAAAATCTCAATGTGTTTTTCTTATTTTTGTTTTGAAGAATAAAACTCATAGAAAGTTTAAATTAATATGAAAATGAAAGTGTTTTTAAATCACAAGGAAACCATACAATTATTAGTGAATTTCTCTCAAATTGTAATTCTATATATTCAAGATTCGATACGATATGCATTTATAGCAAAAACAAAAAGAAAAAAAATTAAGAAAAAAATCTGAAAAAAACCCATTGTCGACTACAATGATCATGTAAAACAGCACACTTTATACTTAATGAAGAAAGAAAGATAGTATAAAGTATAAAAAGCAACCACAACAACAACAACCACAATGAAATCCTGAAAACTTTAAATGTATTATGAATATTCGATTCAATGTTTTATGGATGTATTGCGAGAAGCACTAACTTATTATTATTATTATTATGATTATGGTGTATTCAAAAAGTTATTGCAACAAAAAAACCATTAAATATCAATTATTATGAGAATCATAGAAAATCAAAAACAAAATATTATTTTCAAAACCAAACTAAATACAAAATAAAAAAAACGTATACATGTCAACTAAAAACAGTAAAACAAAATTCTATATGACGATGTAAGAGGTCCCCCTACAAAGGACTTATGTATGAAAAAAATGGGGTCATCTCTTAAAATACCAAAAAAAACCCACACAATTCAAATACAATTATTCATATATATAAAAAAAAACTAACAAAGCTATAAATATATACATATATATATATACAAACATATTATATACATCTATATATATATACAAAACCATATATATAAAGTAAACAAATAAACACTATGAAAAATCCAACACACATAGAGTATCAATTCAATTGCATTATTCAACTCAGCAAAACACAAGTTAAGAGAAAAACTAAAAAATGATGATAAACTGATACAGCATATAGCAAATCTCACAAAACCGAAAACGCAAATCACATCAGTTTAGAATGAATTCTCAAACCACACTGAAGACAAGCAACTACTATGTCTGAAGGATATATGAGATGAAGTGAAGTAGTAGCAGACAGAAAAGATTTTTTGAAAAAAATTAAATTAATTCAACTTCAAAAAAGCAAAAAATAATTCGTTTAAGTTATTACAAAATAAAAAAGAAAACCCACACACAGACAAACAGAAAAGTCAGCTGAAAATCGGCGAATAATCACATTCATTCGCTGATTTCAATTATATGATGAAAGAATAATAAAGTTTACGATAAAACAACAAAGAATGAAAGAAGACAACAACAAAAAAACAGAAACATAATAATCAAAGGTGTTATTATTTCAAAGGATTTCACAAACAAATCGGAAAGGTAAGTACGAGGGTAGCTTTGGGTTAGTTCGCTTAAGCTCCTTGATATAATTCAATTATTTAAATTATTAGATCAGTTCACTTGGTTAGATTAGGTTAAAAAGACGTTGTGTGTATTAATGAACTCCATTCTGCTGTTTACATACAATATTGCAAACCCATGGCAGTCGGTTGTACGTACCGGATTAACCCGATGGAATCCTTCATCGACAAGGAATGCTGCCTCCGTGTACAACTTAACAGCTACAACAACAACATGGATATACACCTAAGCCATTAAAATATAGAAATTTCACATGGAAAACTTTAAATGGCTGTAAGTCCTAAACTATGCGTTCTACAGGGCCTTAATTCGTGACTCCATCAAAAAGTTTAAAATGTCATCCAAAATCCATTAAAAATTTAAATTTCACTTGGAAAACTTAAATTGGCTGTATCTTCCAAACTGTGCGTCCTAGAGGGTAATGGACCGTAATTCGTGACTTCATCAAAAAATTCGAAATTTCATCTTAAATCCATTCACAATTTAAATTTCACTTGGAAAACTTAAAATGGCTGTATCTCCTAATCTATTCGTTCAAGAAGGAAATGGGTCTTAATGGTGATTCCATCAAAAAATTCCACTGCTACAACAACAACATGGACATACACCGATGCCAGTAAACGGTTTGTTGTGTGCTCCAAATACAAACAAGTAAAAGCGTGCTAAGTTTGGCCGGCCCAAATCTTATATATCCTCCTCCTCAAGTTCTTTGCACGGTATGGCTTTATAAGCAAACAAAGCATAATGAATAAGCATTGCTATGCTATTGGAGCTATATCAAGTTATGGACCGATTCGAACCATACTAAATTTAGATATTGGAGATCATAGTAGAAGTGATTGTGCAAAATTTCAGACACATCGGATAAGAATTATGCCCTAAAAGAGTTCATAAAGTAAAATTGGAAGATCTGTTTATGGGAGCTATATCAGGTTTTGGACCGACTTGGTACCCATGGTAAAGTCATAATTCGTGACTTCATCAAAAAATTCAATATACCATCGAAAATCCATCAAAAATCGAAGTTTCGTATACAAAACTTAAAATGCCTGTATCTCCTTAACTATGCTTCCTAAACGGAAATGGGCCTTATTTCGTGACTCCATCGAAAAATTGGAAATTTGAGTAAAATTCCATTAAAAATAGAAATTTCACCATCAAAAAATTCGAAATTTTATCGAAAATCCATTAAAAATCGAACTTTTTTTTTAATTGGAAAACGTTAAATGGCTGTATCTTCTAATCTATGTGTCCTAAAGTTGACTTCATCAAAAATTTTAAGTTTAATTAAAAATCTAAATTTCACTTGGAAGACTTAACAATGCCGTATCTCCTAAACTATGCGTTCTAGAGAGAAGTGGACCGTAATTCGTGACTCCTTCAAAAAATTGGAAATTTCATCGTAAATCCATTAAAAATCGAAATTTCATTTGGAAATTCTAAAATAGCTGTATCTCCTAAACTATGCGTCCTAGAGGTAAATGGGTCTCAATTCGTGACGCCATCAAAAAATTCGGTATATCGAAATTTCCATTAAAAATCGAAATTTCACTTGGAAACTAAAAATGGTGGTATCTCCTAAACTATGCATAGTAGAGGAAAATGGGCCCTAAATTGTGACTCCATCAAAAAAATCGACAATTCATTTTCATTCATTGCAAATCCTAAAAAACTGTTTGTGACTTTACCGTGCTGTAAGATGTCCTTGCGTTAACACCACCGCCTGGATCTCTACCTGCAGGACATTTCTGTTGTTGTTGTAGCAGTGTGTTGTACACTGAGGCGGCAGCCCTTGCCGATGAAGGATTCTATCGGATCAATCTGGTAACCGGCTATCATAGACAGTAACATGGTCAAGAAGTCGAAAACAGATCTCAGTACCTGGGTTCTCAAAGTAGACCCCTAGACCCACTATGTACTCTAGCTTTGATCCATCTGTATAGCTTGATATCCAGAATGGCAATACTAGAGTACCGTCAATCCAAAACTTTGGCTCTGGCAGCAGTTCGTCGCACTCGATCTCAAGTGACGCCTAAGGTATACGATTTATGGTATAATAATAGTATGCCATAAGACGGCAGCACGCACCACACCATACCATATTATACCATAGTGGCGTCCCACTCGAAACCACAGCACATCACCCACATCACATTGTGAATGTAACGACACTTATCTAGCACTTGTCTGCCCTCTTCCCATCACGGGACTACCACAAGCGTCTCTTTCGGGTGACCTGTCCCTATCTCGAAGCATAACCTGATATATAGCTGCCATATAAACCGATCTCTGCCATATAAACCGAACGATTTCGCTGAAATTTAGTACAGTTAGGCTTTCGAAATTCGTACCAAGTATGATCAAGACCGGGCTAAATTTGGATATAGCTGCCGTCATTCCGATCACGCAATTTAAGTTCTTGGGCCCATAAAAGCAGCAATTAATATCTGATTTGGCTGAAATTTTGCTCAGTGAGCTGCGTTGGGCTCTTGGACACCCGTGTTCAATATGGTTCAGATCGGTCTATTTTTGAATATAGCTGCCATATAGACCGATTTCCCGATTAAGATCTTGGACCAATAAAAGGCGCTATTACTATCCGATTTCGCTGAAATTTGGCACAGTGAGCTTTGTACGATTTTTGGGCATCCGTACCACATATAGTTGAGATCGGTCTATATTTTGATTTAAGTTTTTTGGCCTATAAAAGGTGAATTTGTGTATCGATTTCTCTCAAATTTTGTACAATGAGTTATATTAGACCTTTACATATTACAAGTTGCTAATTATGCCCATGTATAATCCACAACGGAACAGGGGCAAACTTTTCACACATCAATGAGTGCAGTCCGGTTCAAGATTAAGCTCCGTGCCCAGTTTGTTTCAAATGGAATTCATGAATCGTCTTACAAACGAACCACGTTTGCAAATTATTAAATTTTATTATCAGAATTCGCGCTTCTTACGTTCATCGGCGAAGCTCATTTTTTGCTTAATGGGTGCGTAAATAAGCAGAATTGTCGATTTTGGAGTGAAGATCAGCCAAAAGCATTGCAGGAGCTACCAATGCATCCAGAAAAAGTCAGTTTGGTGTGGTTTATGGGCTGGTGGAATCATTGGACCGCACTTCTTCAAAGATGATCCGAATCGAAATGTAACTGTGAATGGTGAGAGCTACCGTGAGATGATATCCAACTTTTTTTTTGCCCAAAATTCAAGAACTTGTCTTGGATGACATGTGGTTTCAATAAGACGGTGCCACATGCCGCACAGCAGGCGTAATGAGGGACTTCTTAAAAGGCGAGTTCGGTGAACATTTTGTTTCTCGTGCGGGACCGGTCAATTGGCCGCCTAGATCGTGCGACTTAACGCCTTTAGACATTGAAGCATTTATTCGTGAGATACCGGGAAAGGTACAGAAAGGTTGGACCATTTGAGGCGCAGTCACAGTCAAAATTTTCATGAAATAATCCTCAAACATTAAATTATATGAGCCGTAATATAGATTCAAAAAAAGATTTCATGCCTTTTTCTGAATATTATGTTTTTTTTTTTTTTTTTTGAAAAACTTTTCTATAACTCTTAAAAAATCACCCCTTATATCCGAGGTAGTAGGTATCCAAAGTTCGGCGTGGCCAAAATTAATGCCTTTTCACTTGTTTTCATTACTCAATACTCCATCACATAAACAAATCCTTCCCATAGTCATGAAGCCCTTTACAACAACAATTACTTGATCAATGTCAATGTTGATCAACATAGGATCATTCAAGAGACGTCATTAAGTGGCTTGGAAATACAAAACCTTTGACACAAAAAACCACTTAAGAATATAAAGGAGCGCTGCCATTAGAAACTCAATTTACATGCATGCAGATGTCTGGAAAATTAGCTGTGTTCTTTCACAACCATAAATGGAGTTAACATTTCAACCCCCAGTTTTTGGAAAACATGTCTGACTCTCCCCTTGTTTCCCAATGGCAATAATAGGGGCAAACCCGAGCTCATAAAATAGCTGCTGGGCCTTATGGCATCTAAGAATGCTGAGCTCCCGTTATAAAGAGCGGCATAAATCTTTGAAAATTTGCGATAACATACTCCCTAACAGAGAGCGGAAACAATTGAAACAACAACAATGCCAGCCAGAGTGTTCATCATTGTGGAGGGAACCCCTAATGCAGACATATCATATTTGCCCTTACTAAGCGCAAAAATAATTTAATGCACATGAATGACGATGGTATTGTCTGCCTCAAAAAGAAAAAATAAATAGGGTGCAAAGTAGCCATAGGGGAGGATTTTTTGTTTTAAACGACAATGATCATAATAATGTATGCAAATTAACTGACATAAAGAATTTTTAAACAAAATGCATCATCATGTGATAAAAACTAGCAATATAATCATATCACATTTAAATCCATTATTTAGTTGGTTTGGCGATGATTTGACTTTTTCTCATGTGGGCTGGCATACTGTGAGGCATGCTATTTAACCTCTCCTTTGACATTTATGATCTCCTATTACAAAGAGCGGCACAAATGTTTGATAATACTTTGTTCGCATTTTACAGTATGAGAGAGAGACATTATTTGTTGTTGGGCATAATTAATTCAACTTCATGCATTTGATGGATGTATTTCCCTAATAAGGGTATGGTTTCATCAGCTGCGTAAATGGACATGGGATCTGTAAGACAAGCTCAAAGCATAAGACTTGGATCACTTTTACGACAAGCAAAATACCTTTTTTATGAAGTTTTCCTTTATCGTAACTGTATAACGTTACGATTAAACATCTCACACGTTAGCCATAAACGTTGCAATATTCAACGTAACTAACTTTGTTTATTGTAAACCTATTAGCAGCTTCGCCTACGGCAAAATGACCTTTCTTTTGTTGTAAAACCAAAAACTCTTAAATGGCAAAAGTGTTATTCTTAGAGATGGGTTCCTACCGGGTATATACCCAACGCTTAGGTACTTATTGCCAAAATAACCAATAAATACCTTTTTTGGGTATTTATAATTTTGCAGATATCTTGGGTATAAAAAAATGTTCCCAACAAAAGTTGATGATTTCGTATTCTTTGTATCTCATAAAATGATCTCATAATATGCGGATTTCATGGGTTCAATACTCTATATCGGGAGATCGGTCTATATGGCAGCTATATTCAAATATGGTCCGATCTGGACGATATTCAAAAAACAAGTAAAAGCGTGCTAAATTCGGCCGGGCCGAATCGTATATACCCTCCACCAAGGATCGCATTTGTCGAGTTCTTTTCCCGGCATCTCTTCTAAGGCAAAAAAGGAAATAAGAAAAGATTTGCTCTGCATTAGAGCGACATCAAGATATGGTCCGGTTTGGACCACAATTAAATTATATTTTGGAGACCTGTAAAAAATGTCAGCCAATTCGAATAAGAATTGAGCCCTTTGGGGGCTCAAGAAGTAAAATAGTGAAATGGATTTATATGGTAGCTGTATCAGGCTATAGACCGATTCAGACCATAATAAACACGTATATAGATGGTCATGAGAGGATGCATTGTACAAAATTTCAGCCAAATCGGATAAAAATTGCGACCTCTAAAGGCTCAAGAAGTCAAGATCCCAGATCGGTTTATATGGCTGCTATATCAGGTTATTAACCGATTTGAACCCTATTTGGCACAGTTGTTGAAAGTCATAATAAAATACGTCATGCAAAATTTCAGCTCAATCGGATAGGAATTGCGTCCTCTAGAAGCTCAAGAAGTCAAGATCCCAGATCGGTTTATATGGCAGCTATATCAGGTTATTAACCGATTTGAACCCTATTTGGCACAGTTGTTGAAAGTCAAAATAAAGTACGTCATGCAAAACTTCAGCCAAATCGGATAGGAATTGCGTCCTCTAGAAGCTCAAGAAGTCAAGATCCCAGATCGGTTTATATGACAGTTATATCAGGTTATGGACTGATTTGAACCTAACTAAGCACAGTTGTTAAAAGTCAAAGCGAAAAACGTGGTGCAAAATTTCGTTCCGATTAGATAAGAATTGTGCCGTCTAGAGGCTCAAGAAGTCAAGATCCCAGATCGGTTTATATGACAGTTATATCAGATTATGGACCGATTTGAACCTAACTTGGAAGTCATAGCTAAATCGTCGTGCTAAATTTCATTCCGATTGGATAAGAATTGTGCCCTCTAGAGGCTCAAGAATTCAAGACCCACGATCGGTTTATATGGCAGCTATATCAGGTTATGGACCGATTTAAACCATACTTGGCACAGTTAATGGATATCATAACAAAATACGTCGTGCAGAATTTCATTCCAATCGGATAAAAAATGCGCCCTCTAGAAGCACAAGAAGGCAAGACCCAAGATCGGTTTATATGGCAGCTATATCAAAACATGGACCGATATGGCCCATTTACAATACCAACCGACCTACACTAATATAAAGTATTTGTGCAAAATTATAGCTGTTCTCCTTCGGATAGCTGTTCTCCTTCGAAAGTTAGCGTGCTTTCGACAGACAGACGGACGGGCGGACATGGCTAGATCGACATAAAATGTCTCGACGATCAAGAATATATATACTTTATGGAGTTTGAGACGAATATTTCGAGTAGTTACAAACAGAATGACGAAATTAGTATACCCCCATCCTATGGTGGAGGGTATAAAAAAAAAGGTTTAGAGGGGTGCCAAAATGCACGGTTTGAAATTTCATCCAAATCGGATGAAAAATGCGGGTTGTATGGGCTCAATACTCTATTTCGTGAGATCGGTCTATATGGCAGCTATATCCAAATATGGTTCGATCTGGCCGATATTCAACAAAAAGGTTTAGAGGGGTACCGGAACTCGCTGTGCAAAATTTCATCGATATAGGATGAAAAATGCTCCTTTTATAGGCTCATTACACAATATCGGGAGATCGGTATATATGGCAGCTATATTCAAATATGGTCCGATCTGTACCACATTCGACAGAAATGGGTAGGGATCCATCAGAACACACTGTGCCAAATTTCATCGAATTCGGGTAATAAATGGATCTTTTATGGCCTCAATACCCTATATCGGGAGATCGGTCTAAGGGCAGCTATATCCAAATATAGTCGGGTCAAAACCGCACTTCACAGAAATGAATAAGATTCTACCAGAACTCACTGTGCCAAATTTCATCTAAATCTGATGGCAAATGATCAATTTATTGCCTCAAGACGTTAAGTCTGGAGATCGGTCTATATCCGATTTTATGAGATCAGCAGGTCAGGTTTATATACAAAGAATACGAAATCATTAAAAATTTTTTGAAAAATGTTGTTATACCTAGGATATCTGCAAAATTATAAATACCCAGCTTTTGGGTATAAATGGGTAAATACCCGGGTACCCAATTTACCGGGTAAATACCTTTTGGGTATTTACCCATCGACCATCTCTAGTTATTGTCTAGTGTCCCTCTTACAAGAGAGAAAAAGAGTGAGTATTTGAGCTTATAGACCAGAAATGGGCAAAAATTCTGGCCTGGGGTCATGTGAGATCGGAACTAGTTGACAGATGCAAGGAGCATATTCGAGGAAGCCTTTAACGCTTTGATGTGCTATGAGACAAACGAAGAGCTAGACATAAATGCAAAATGTAAATTTGCCTGAAGTTCTCACCAGGATTCGAACCCAAGCGTTCATAGTCATAGTCCGCGCTACCGTGGCCTTCAGAAATGGGTCGTTGATTAATTTTAGCCATGCTACAGAATAAGTGAGTCCTTCTCGATGCTGTAGTCATGCTACAGAATAAGTGAATCCTTCTCGCTAAGTGCTTCTCGGCAAGATAGACGGTTTCTATAATGACTACGAGAATAGGGAGTTGACCGATGCTATGATTTCCAAGGTGGGCAATGACCTGTGGCCATGATTTTCAATGAGAATAACGCTAAGGAAGAATGACCTCGAGCTACAGATAGGGGTCTTTACTGACCATTCCGTTGGCATTCCGCTGAAGACTATCGAGCATTTATTGGTTAAACTAGAACGTGGTATGAGGACCTTCAGGTGGTCATGTGAGGTTCTTGGGGTCATGTGAGGTGAAAATTAAATGAGTATTGTCCTAGGCATATCCGAATCGTAGGAAGGCTTTTGGGCTTTGTTGGGTTTCGAGCTACCATGAGGTAGCGCAAAATGAGGAATCTGATGAATGCTGATCAAGCTACAGAATCTATAAATCCACATCGATATGAACTCCTTCGCAGAAGAGACGATTTCAATGATGGCTAAGCGAATAGAGCATGGGTTGTAGAGCGGCCAAGGCCCATATCTTGGGTCTAGATAAATATTTTCTTAAGAAAAAAATTATATTTGTATACCCTCCAACTTACTTCGTCATTCCGTTTGTGACATATCGAAATATTGTTCCTTGACCCCCCCATAAAATATGTATGTTCTTGATCGTCCCTTCACTTTAAGTCGATGTATCCTTGTAAGGAGGCCACCGTAGCACAGAGGTAAGCATGTCCGCCTATGACGCTGAACGCCTAGGTTCGAATCTTGGCGAGACCATCAGAAAAAATTTTCAGCGGTAGTTTTCTCCTCCTAATGCTGGCAACATTTTTGAGGTACTATGCCATGTAAAACTTCTCTTCAAAGTGATGTCGCACTGCGGCACGCCGTTCGCACTCGGCAATAAAAAGGAGGTCCTTTATCATTGAACTTAAAACTCGAATCGGACTGCACTCATTGATATGTGAAAAGTTTACCCGTCCGTCCATCTGTCCGTCTGTCTGCCTGTATGTCTTTCTGTCTGTGGAAAGCACGCTAACTTTCGAAGGAGTAAAGCTAGGCATTTGATATTTGGACAAATACTTCTTATTAGTCTAGGTCGGTCAGGATTGTAAATTGGCCATATCGATCCAATTTTTCTATATAGCTGCCCTATATACCAATCTTGGATCTTGACTTCTTGAGCCACTAGAGGGCGCAATTTTTATTCGATTTGGCTGAAAATTTGCATGAGGTGTTTTGTTATGATTTCTAATAAATGTGCTAAGTATGGTTGAATTCGGTCCATAACCTGATATAGCTGTCATATAAACCGATGGGGGGTCTTGACTTCTTCAGCCTCTAGAGGGCGCAATTTCTATCCGATTTGGCTGAAATATTACGTGACGCGTTTTGTTATGACTTCAAACAACTATGCTAAGTATGGTTAAAATCGGTCCATAACCTGATATGGCTGCCATATACACCGATCTTAAATCTTGACTTCTTGACCCACTAGAGGGCGTAATTCTTTTCCGATTTGAATGAATTTTTGCACGAAGTGTTTTGTTGTGATATTCAATAACTGTGTCAAGTATAGTTCAAATCGATTCGTAACCTGATATAGATTATGGGATCTTGACTTCTTGAGCCTCTAGAGGGCGCAATTATTATACGATTTGGCTGAAATTTTGTACAACGTCTTTTCCCATGACCTTCAACATGCGTGTCAAATATGATCTGAATCGGTTTATGACCTGATACAGCTCCCATATTAAACGATCTCCCTATTTTACTTCTTGAGCCCCTTAAGGGCGCAATTCTGTGTACCCCACGGCTCTGTCCTTTCTCCTTCTCTTTTTCTAATTTTCATCAATGATCTGTTGGGAATCCCATCTACTCATTTGCGAATGACAGTCATCTCTGTCATTCGTACTCATTCGACCATAGGTCAAGTCTTCGAGAGATTGAGGACAAGAGGCGGGTTATGGACGATACACTCTGCGAGGATTTGCTGGCCATTTCTAAGTGGGGTCGAATGAATCGAGTAGATTTTAATGCACGGAAGATTCAGTGCTGTCCGTTGTTGTCACACAAACGATTCGCTGACCCATTACGATCATCTTTGTCTATCAACGGTGTAGATGTTGAGCAATAAGAAGCTCTTGATGTTCTGGACATGAAAATACAAAGTGATGTCCGTTGGCCTAAACATGTATTCGAAGTGTCGAAAGAATCATTCAAGTGTTTAGGCTTCCTTAAACGGTGTAAGAATTACTTCACTCCGTCTGATTTTCTTAACATCTACACCAACAACTCACTTGTATGGGCTGGAGTTTCAATCATCATCCCTGGAGCTACGGGACCGTGTACAGAGGAGAGCGATGGCGTTGATTGGAGACAGTGAGGTATCCAATTGTATTGCCTCCCTTCATCATCGTCGCAATTTGGGTTGTTTGGCGCTGTTCTATCGGTACTTTCATGGTGTGTGTTCATCTTATATTCTTCTTCCTATTCCTGATGTAAGGATGTATGTCAGGGATACTCGACACTCCAGGATCTCACACCCGTTTGTGC
This sequence comes from Stomoxys calcitrans, assembly GCF_963082655.1. Taxonomy (NCBI): domain Eukaryota; kingdom Metazoa; phylum Arthropoda; class Insecta; order Diptera; family Muscidae; genus Stomoxys; species Stomoxys calcitrans. The sequence goes on along the minus strand of NC_081554.1, from coordinate 17,352,559 downwards.
GGACCGCACAATGCATTATAGAGAGCTTTCTTATTTCGCCCGAACCGTTCGTATGTGGAATCGACTTCCGGCTACCCACTTTGACATCCAAAGATTTAAGGAAAATGTCAATAAGCACTACATAATTTTTTCCCCCCTCCAATTCCTAATTTCCTCTCGCCAACGCAATGCACTGCATTCATAGGGGACATCCCCTGCATGTTGGCTGACAGAACAAAAAAAAATCTCATTCGAAATGTCTGAAACTTTACACAATGGTCCGAATTGGACCATAACTTGATATAGGCCCAAAAGCACAGCCATTCTTTTCATTTATACTTTGCTTGCCTAAAAAGAGTTACCCGGGAATAATTTAACGGTTTCGCAATATAATATTGCTAAAAATTGCCCCCCTAATAATTTTCATCTCGATGCTGTGAGTAAAATGCTCCCATTAACCTGATACCATTAACATTCATTTTAGAAACTGAAAAAAAAAATCATCACCACTTCGCTTCACAAAGCTAACTCCATATTCACGCTTCACTTGTCATTAAAACTGACCGAATGAAAGGTCATGCCGCCGCTTTTTGTTATCTGCGAGAGGTAATTAAAATTTCACAGGTGCGTTAGAGTAACGCTCAAATGCATATGTGCTACATCTGCTATACTCGTAACCAAAAAAAACAGGCTGCGGTTGATGGTATTACACATCTGGGCCAATCTGCACTCCTGTTAAGCGGAAGCGGTAAATATTTTTGATGTGTGTGCTGGCTTGGCAACACTTCAATAAACCACAAAGCGGCTGTGGAAGAATACAAATGAAATAAATGAACAGATGTAGCAAAAACCATGAAATCAAAGCCTTAGGTATTCAATTGAATACCTAATTGATAATGAAAGTGAGTGCAGAGAGAGCGCGCGTATGGATCAACGAAGAACAGGATGTGCCATAAAAGTTCTCTACGACAATTTAAAAGCCTCTTGTCTGAGTTTTATGGGAGCCTATTAACAAATGCGGTAAATGTTTTTGAAGATTTTTTTCTTTAGGGATTTAAATGTTTGGCCGCAGACCTACCTACCTCTCTCATTATTGTCTCCCTTAGTTGTCTTTTTCCCACGACTCCTTTTGTTTTTTTTTAGCGGCATACAAATTGGCAATTTGTGGTTTTAAACATCTGTAATTAAATTAAATTATAATTGACACCCTTAAAAATGATGTATCCTCCCCTCCTATTGCATGGCACGACAGACAATCAAAGATTGCGTGCCAAAGTTGTCGGCATGTCAAAGTGGTGTTGAACATTTAGTGTTATTGACGCTTCTTGTTTCTCTTCAGTCAAAGAAGGGATCATTTTACTCTCCATTAAATGCTGAATGTTACTTCTCATGGTGATGGTAGTGCTGCTGCTGCTGTTGTTTGACACCCTGAGTGGCTTTGAGTTGCACAACTTTTATGAACTCCTGTTACTCAAGGCGGCTTTGGCCTTTGAAAATTTCCTTTTTCCCATGATGGCAAAAAATAAAAAACAATTAGGGATTATTATAATTTTGGATCCTCTACGTATCGCCATACATAGACAGGCATTGAGTGTTGTTTATCTGAGACTGTTGGGTAAGATCAACAAACTATGCAAATTTATTTATTCTTGGTGGTTGGTTGATAAATAAAAAATCACCCCGCTATTTTGCTGATAACAGCGATTGAGGCAAAGAATTTTTTGATTATTTTGACAATGAATTCCGACTAATTAGATTGAGTGAGTGAGCAGAGCTTGACACAAACATTAATTAGGGTCAGTGGAGAATTAAAATTTCATCGAAATTTTTAACTTTTCATAGATATTTTTATACACTCTACCATAGGATGGGGGTATACCATCTTCGTCATTCCATTTGTAACATAACGCAATATTGGTCTTAGACCCCATAAACTATATAAACATTGTTGATCGTAATGACATTTAAAGTCGATCTAGCTATGTTCGTCTGCCCGCCTGTCTGTTGGAAATCACGTTAAATTTCGTAGCAGTAAAGCTAGGCGCTTGAAAATTTTCAGCAATACTTCTTATAAGGCCAGTTGGGATTGGTCCATATTTTGATATAAATCCCAGCTCGGCAGCCCAGCTTCTGGGGGGTGCTTAGCCCACCCCAGAGGTCTTTCTACGCTTATGCTCGCCAAACATTTTCATTGCATCTCCTGATCTCCGTAGTGACAAAACCTGGCAAGCCGTAATTTTTATACCCTCCACCATAGCATTGGCGGTATACTAATTTCGTCATTCTGTTTGTAACACCTCGAAATGTGCGTCTGAGACCCCATAAAGTATATATTGGGTTGCCCAAAAAGTAATTGCGGATTTTTCATATAGTCGGCTTGTGACTCTGTAATTGCATTCTTTCTTCTGTCGGTTATCAGTTGTTACTTTTAGCTTGCTTTAGAAAAAAAAGTGTAAAAGAAGTATATTTGGTTAAAGTTCATTCTAAGTTTTATTAAAAATGCATCTTTTAAAAAATCCGCAATTACTTTTTGATCAACCCAATATATTCTTGATCGTCATGTCATTTTAAGTCGATCTAGCCATGTCCGTCCGTCCGTCTGTCCGTCCGTCTGTCCGTCCGTCTGTCCGTCCGTCCGTCTGTCCGTCCGTCTGTCCGTCTGTCCGTCCGTCTGTCCGTCCGTCTGTCCGTCCGTCTGTCTGTCGAAAGCACGCTAACTTGGGTCTCTCTCGATTTAACTGAAATTTTGCATGTAGTGTTTTGGTAGCACTTCCAAGAACTGCGCTATGCGTATGGTTCAAATCGGTCCATGTTTTGATATAGCTGCATTTAAACCGATCTTGGGTCTTGAATTATTGAGCCTCTAGAGGGCGCAATTTTCGTCCAATTTAACTGAAATTTTGCACGTAGTGTTTTGGTATCACTTCCAATAACTGTGCTAAACATGATTCAAATCGGTTCATAATCTGGTATGGCTGTCATATAAACCGATCTTGGGTCTTGAATTCTTAAGCCTCTAGAGGGCGCAATTCTCGTCCGATTTGACTGAAATTTTGCACGTAGTGTTTTGTTATCACTTCCAACAACAGTGCTAAGCATGATTCAAATCGCTTCATAATCTAGTATAGCTGCCATATAAACCGATCTTGGATCTTGTCTTCTTGACCCGCTAGAGGGCGCAATTCTCATCCGATTTGGCTGAAATTTTTCATTAGATGTTTTGTTATGACTTCCAATAACCGCGCTAAGTATGGCGTAAATCGGTATAGATCCTGATATAGCTGCTATATAAACCGATCTTTGATCTTGACTTCTTCTGCCGCTAGAGGGCGCAATTCTCATCCACTTTGGCTGAAATTTCCTTTTTTGCTCGAATTGCAGTTTAAACAAACTCTTGAGTGACTCGAAAAAATCGTTTCGAAATAGACAAGCAGGCTATAATTGTCTATCTCAAAAAACTTGTCCCAAATTTCATTGCAAAATATCTGAAGTTATCTGCCACCAAATCTTCAACCACATTGTTCACTATATGAGGTGGTTAGAGAGCTGAAACAAGTCAAACTGTAAGACTATTATACTTCTTAACTTTTATACTTCTTTCGATTATTTTACTCTTATACTTGTAAACTGTTATACTTCTAAACTGTTATACTTTTATACCGTAAAAATACGATTTAAAACCAATTATGGGTATAAAAAAACGAAAATATAAGAGTGTAATAACATTCTAGTACAATACTGTACTACTATTTCTCTTTTTACTTGTATACAGTTATAAATATTATTAAACTGTTGTATTATTAAACTGTTATACAATTATAATACTATTCTATTATATAATTGTATCTTTATAAATACAGTTATACTATGGATTATTATAATGTTATACTATTGTACTTTTATACTTATAAACTGATACACTCTTATACTTTTAAACTGTTATACTACGATTTGAAACTGAGTTTTGTGGCTTAAAATGAGTTGTTATACTTTTATGCTGTTATGTTATTTCGAGCCGAATCTTATGTATCCTCCACCATGAATCGCATTTGTCAAATTCTTTGGCCGATAACAACAAAGGATAATGGATAAGGATTTTCTTGCTATTTGAGCTATACCATGTTATGAGCCGATTTATGCTATATTTGCATTGGCTGTTGGAGACCAAAGTAGAAGTCATTGTGCAAAATTTCAGACAAATCGGATAAGAATTGCGTCCCATAGTGGCTCAAGAAATAAAATCGGGAGATCGGTTCATATGGGAGCTTTGCCAGGTAATGAACCGATTTGAGCCATAATTGTACAGTTGTTGCTGATCAAACCAAAATACTTCATGATAAAATTTCAGCCAAATCGGAAAATAATTACGCCCTCTAGAGGCTCAAGAAATCAAGATCCGGATCGGTTTATATGGGAGCTATATCAGGTTATGAACCGATTTTAATCATACTTGGCACATGTTTTAAGTCTAAGCTAAACACTTTGTGCCAAATTTTAACGAATTCGGATAATAATTGCGCCCTCTAGAGGCTTAAGAAGTCAAGATTCGAGATTGTATGGGAGCTATATCAGGTTATGAACCGATTTAGGCTATAATTGGCACAGTTGTTGATGGTCAACTAAAACACTTCATGCAAAATTTCGGACAACTCACTGTCCCAAGTTACGGCGAAATCGGATAATAAATGTGGCTTCAATGGACCTAAGACCTTAAATTGGAGGATCGGTCTATATGGCAGCTATATCCAAATCAGGACCGATCTGGACCAAATTGAAGATAGATGCCGAGGGGCCTATCACAACTCACTATCCCAAATTTCAGCGAAATCTGATAATAAATGTAGCTTCAATGGACCTAAGACCCTAAATCGGAGGATCGGTCTATATGGCAGCTATATCCAAATCTGGACCGATCTGAGCCAAATTGACAAAGGATGTTGAAGAGCTAAACACAACTCACTGTCCCAAATTTCATAAAAATCAGATAATAAATGTGGCTTTTTTGGGCCTAAGACCATAAATCGGAGTATCGCTCTATATGACAGTTATAACCAAATCTGGACCAAATTAACGATGGATGTCGAAGGGCCTAACACATTTCACTGTCCCAAATTTCAGCAAAATAGAATGATAAATGTTGCTTTAATGGACCTAAGACCCTAAATCGGAGGATCGGTCTATATGGCAGCTATATCCAAATCTGAACCGATCTGAACAAATTGACGGAGGTTATCGAAGGGCCTAATACAACTCACAGTCCCAAATTTCAGCAAAATCGGATAATAAATGTGGGTTTTATGGGCCTAAGACCCTTAATAGGCGGATCGGTCTATATGGGGGCTATATGAAGATATAGTCCGATATAGCCCATCTTCGAACTTAACCCGCTTATGGACACAAAAAGAATCTGTGCAAAGTTTCAGCTTAATATCTCTACTTTTGAAGACTGTATCGTCTGTCAACAGACTGACGGACGGACATGCTATAGATCGTCTTAGATTTTTACGACGATCAAGAATATATATACTTTATAGGGTCGGAAATGGATATTTCGATTTGTTACAAACGAAATGATGAAATTAGTATACCCTCCATCCTATGGTGGAGGGTATAATAAATTCTGTTGTGTACTGCTTTGCATTATAGCACCCTCCCCAACACCCAACATGCGTTTTGAAGCAATAAACACACACACACACACACTCATCTACACTTCAAATGACCAGAACCGGGAGAAATGTATATCAAAATTTAAACAAATCCCCAAAATCAATGCGAAATATAATCAACAACAACAATAACAACCACAAATATGAGAATGCAGATTTGCACATTGCCAAAATAAAGCAACAACAGAAACACAAAAGCTTCGACGATTAAACCATGAGAATTGAATTGAGAACAAATGAATTCGTGACACGTGTCCATCCCCACTTTCAATTACCCAGAAAGTTGGGCAGTCAGTCAATGGGAGTGATGGACTGTCCGTCTGTCCGTTTGTGTTGTTGTCTGACGATTGACTAGACGGCCACCCAGCTGTGGAACAACCGACAATGGCATGAAGTGCAATACCCCTGCGGCAACAATAGCAACAGCAACAAACCAAGCAGCCGTCCGGCAGACAGGGAGACAGACATTTGGTTTATTTGCGAGCCAATAACCAAAAAAAAAAAACTTAAAATAACAAAAAAAAGACACCGTAAGTACTTCAGAAACAACAACGGCAACAACAGCCGTTGTTGCTGTTTGCTGCGACTGCTGCTGTTGCTGCTGGCGTAAAACCAAAATAAAGAAAACAAACTTTTGTAGTTTTGTTAGTTTATAAAGAGAGTTGAAACGACCAAGCGACAGACGTTCGGTCAGGGAGAGAGAGACAGAGAGACACAAGGTTTTGTACGCTATGCAATTGGTCGGTAAGGGAAGCAACCAAGCTTGTGGCTGCGAGGGGTTAAGAGGGTTGTGGCGGTGAGGCAAGCCCCTTCGAACACTTTGTTGGTGAATAAATGAAAATGTTGAATGCCGTTGTTGTTTCATTGCTTTTTAGCTTGGTGCAAATTTTTATATTTCTGTTCTCCTGTTCATGAAAGCGGCAATTATCTTTGATAATTTGCAATAACAAAAAAACACCCTTAAAGCAACAAACAAACACCACAAGGAACTTTGGGTACTCGATTAACGGCCGGTCAGCTGCTGCTGGCCACTGATCATCCCCCCGAATTTTTCTGACTACAGAAGATGGGCAACACTGTTATGACTTATGCTGACAATGCTGTGACTTATTAATGCCTTGAGATACGCAAGAGAGTTGGGGACAGATGTTTGCCAGCAAAACACTTCCCATCATAAAAGAGAGTGGGGATAACATTTAAAGAGTTACTATTTAAGTGAGAGGGAGGGAGCCAGAGAATTGATTGCATATGTTTGCTTGTTGGGGGGCATGCATTGTCAGGTGGTTGCAAACTTCTATTTGGGTTATGCGAAACATAACACAGCCCTATTAACAGACACTTAAACATGCTTACAAGTGGTTGCCCAAGCTTAGCAACATACAAGCAGTTAATTTCCATTCAGTGCCCGTTGTAACCTAATCACCTCCCTCCGGCATTGATCACTCATCAAAGTGGAAAATTTAAAAATATGAAGTGCTCATATTAATTGACATTTTGTGGTTTAGTCGAATTAGAATAGGGGTGCCAATGTGGATTTTTTTTTCAAAAAGAAAATGTTGTGGGGACCTATTTTGTCCCAACAACTTTTCTATACAAAATATTGTCACTACAACATTTTTAATAGAAAAGTTGTCCCCACAACTTTTTCTACAGAAAAGTTGTCCCCACAACCTTTTCTATATAGAAAAGTTGTCCCCACAACCTTTTCTATATAGAAAAGTTGTCCCCACAACTTTTTCTATATAGAAAAGTTGTCCCCACAACCTTTTCTATATAGAAAAGTTGTCCCCACAACTTTTTCTATATAGAAAAGTTGTCCCCACAACCTTTTCTATATAGAAAAGTTGTCCCCACAACTTTTTCTATAGAAAAGTTGTCCCCACAACTTTTTCTATAGAAAAGTTGTCCCCTTTTCTTTTTCTATAGAAAAGTTGTCCCCACAACTTTTTTTATAGAAAAGTTGTCCCCACAACTTTTTCTATAGAAAAGTTGTCCCCACAACTTTTTCTATAGAAAAGTTGTCCCCACAACTTTTTCTATAGAAAAGTTGTCCCCACAACTTTTTCTATAGAAAAGTTGTCCCCACAACTTTTTCTATAGAAAAGTTGTCCCCACAACTTTTTCTATAGAAAAGTTGTCCCCACAACTTTTTCTATAGAAAAGTTGTCCCCACAACTTTTTCTATAGAAAAGTTGTCCCCACAACTTTTTCTATAGAAAAGTTGTCCCCACAACTTTTTCTATAGAAAAGTTGTCCCCACAACTTTTTCTATAGAAAAGTTGTCCCCACAACTTTTTCTATAGAAAAGTTGTCCCCACAACTTTTTCTATAGAAAAGTTGTCCCCACAACTTTTTCTATAGAAAAGTTGTCCCCACAACTTTTTCTATAGAAAAGTTGTCCCCACAACTTTTTCTATAGAAAAGTTGTCCCCACAACTTTTTCTATAGAAAAGTTGTCCCCACAACTTTTTCTATAGAAAAGTTGTCCCCACAACTTTTTCTATAGAAAAGTTGTCGCCCACAACTTTTTCTATAGAAAAGTTGTCGCCCACAACTTTTTCTATAGAAAAGTTGTCGGCCACAACTTTTTCTATAGAAAAGTTGTCGCCCACAACTTTTTCTATAGAAAAGTTGTCGCCCACAACTTTTTCTATAGAAAAGTTGTCGCCCACAACTTTTTCTATAGAAAAGTTGTCGCCCACAACTTTTTCTATAGAAAAGTTGTCGCCCACAACTTTTTCTATAGAAAAGTTGTCGCCCACAATTTTTCTATAGAAAAGTTGTCGCCCACAACTTTTTCTATAGAAAAGTTGTCGCCCACAACTTTTTCTATAGAAAAGTTGTCGCCCACAACTTTTTCTATAGAAAAGTTGTCGCCCACAACTTTTTCTATAGAAAAGTTGTCGCCCACAACTTTTTCTATAGAAAAGTTGTCGCCCACAACTTTTTCTATATAGAAAAGTTGTCGCCCACAACTTTTTCTATATAAAAGTTGTCGCCCACAACTTTTTCTATAGAAAAGTTGTCGCCCACAACTTTTTCTATAGAAAAGTTGTCGCCCACAACTTTTTCTATAGAAAAGTTGTCGCCCACAACTTTTTCTATAGAAAAGTTGTCGCCCACAACTTTTTCTATAGAAAAGTTGTCGCCCACAACTTTTTCTATAGAAAAGTTGTCGCCCACAACTTTTTCTATAGAAAAGTTGTCCCCACAACTTTTTCTATATAGAAAAGTTGTCGCCACAACTTTTTCTATATAGAAAAGTTGTCGCCACAACTTTTTCTATAGAAAAGTTGTCGCCACAACTTTTTCTATAGAAAAGTTGTCGCCCACAACTTTTTCTATAGAAAAGTTGTCGCTCACAACTTTTTCTATAGAAAAGTTGTCGCCCACAACTTTTTCTATAGAAAAGTTGTCGCCCACAACTTTTTCTATAGAAAAGTTGTCGCCCACAACTTTATCTATAACCAAGTTGTGGGGACAACTTTTTTATAGAAAAGGCTGTTGGGACAACTTTTTTATGATTTGGCATCCCAATTTCCAAAGAATACTTTATGCAGTTGGACAGAAAATGCTTTGCCTGCGAAACACGATAGTATAGAATACAAACCAGTTATAGTCAAACGTACATAACAAATGACCTAATGGAGTATTGGCAAATTGGTAATTATTTGCAAAACCGAAACTATAAGTCAAATCTAGCGCATTCAGCATAATGACTCTGGCTATATGATAGACTCCACTTATATATGGGGATTACATTTATATCGACAAAATGTAGATATGTTTGTGTGGGGCAAGTCTTGAGCTCAAATTGAGACCTTCTTTTGTCTGCTACTAAGCCCCTGCGATGACCGAGCTCTTAGTGTGCTTGCATGCCCAATATTATTTATAGGTGACTGATGACATGTCTTCTCCCCTGTGTGCATTTTCCTTTCTTGGCCGCATGTTATTTTGTTATGAACTCCTGATATTGCAAGCGGTTGATTTCTTTGATGATACGTCGACAACATTGAGACGACATATGACAGACCAACCAACCATCTTAAATTGCAGCCAATGTTGATGACGATGGCGCAACAAACGACCAAGGCACCCAGCCACCAACAAAGCAGAAAGGAGAAGAGAAGAAAAGGTCCTAATTACCAAAGGCTAGCTTTGAAGGCTTTGAAATACACACACAAAACCAGCACAGAGAAAGCAAGCCAACATTAAGTACTCAGTTATTCTCTGAGGACTGCCATCTATAAAACTGTAGATGAGTGGACCTTTAAAAAGTCATCTGTCACCTATATAGCCTCTTGTGGGCAAAGAGAGCAACGTTGCCAATAGAAGCTATACAATAAACTACAATGAATGTGGGGATTTGAGAAGTTGAAAAGCCTCCACTCTGAGCGAAAGAAGATCGAGTTTCAAAGCTAAATTTGTGACAGATGTTAAAGTCAAAGTTAGTGTCACAGCTTATGCAAGAAATTTTCAATGCAATAACGGCATTTGTGTGTCACATATGGCACCTATTTGCATCCTTTGGCATCGTTATACCATTGACATGATGCAAAAAAAAAAAATGAGAGAAATTTAATCGGTTAAAATCATCTATACACACTGAAAGGAAGAGTAAGTCTTAAAATCACAAAATTCGTGTGTAAAATTGGAAAAAATTGTATGTTCGGGAGAACATCGAGATCTTAGTGACTGATATTGTGTAAGCTGTGAATACAGCATCCGGTTATTGAATTGAAATGATTCAAACTGTGTGAGTTTTGCATGAAGGGGTAGACCACCGGCTAATTGTAGTCAGTTCTGTTTAAAAGTGGAGCTGATGTCTTTGTACTTTCAATTAATCAGGGTTTGGTTGGATTAAAAGAAAGGGGGAAATATTTTTCATTTGAAGTCCGTAGCCAAACACTAGGCTCGGGTGCCTTCTGTTGAACCCTTATAAGTGAAGAGATTTTTCTTAATTCGATATCTAAAGAAACTTTAAATTCTAGCACTTGGAGCGAAAACGTATACCATGGTCTATGGTGAAGCTAATATTGCAAATTTATCCTTGAACATTCCATTAAGGAAGAGGGGCAAGCACATACCACTGAGTGCTGTCCGCTTCAAATTTAAGCTCAATGATAAGGGCCTCCTTTTTATAGCCGAATCCGAAGGGGGTGCCACAGAGCGACACCTCTTTGGGGAGAAGTTTTTACATGGTAAAGTACCTCACAAATGTCGCCAGCATTAGGAGAGGGTAACCACCGCTGAAAAATTTGTTGTGATGTTCTCGCCAGGATTCGAACCCATGCGTTCAACGTCATAAGCGGACATGATAGGCTCTGCGCTACGTTGGCCTCCCAGCACGCATACAAAAAGAAGAGACGAGTCCCTTTTTTTAATAACATTTTGTCCAGGAACTTGGTTATCAGCAACAGAGGAAATAAACCAAAGTTCTACAACTGGATCGGGGAACAGCTTACAGATGAAACGCTTGTACGATACCACCTAGTGCTCCTTTTCACGCCACTATGCCATAAGTTTGTAGGTTGAGTACGAGATAAGAAGAAATAGAACTACGATAAGTACCAACTGGGATAGGATTAGGTAAAATATGCAGAGGACCTACCTCGGACTCAATAGAACAAGAGTATGCAGTGGATCTTACTACGGAATGCTTGAATGAAGCCTTTCGGAAGGCAAGCCCAAAGCGAGCACTAAGACAACCCAAATATGCTAGGCACCGGAAGTACCTTCAAGAAAGAAAAGGGAGACTTCAGAATGGAAAAAAAGGAAAGAGAACACGGCTGATGGCTGCGATTAATGTCGTCGAGTTCTGGACAGGTTCAACAAGGATACAAGGAGAATAGGTAGGAGTTCCTGGGCGAAATTCTACATTGAATTGGAGGGGAACAGGGGAAAAAGAACCTACGTGGCCTATATTGGACGCTAGGAAACTGGAATTCACAGTGGCTCTTTGGATTGTCAATGGGAACGTGGGAGGTAGTGCGGTCAGAAGGCGAGTGACAACAGAACGCCTCAGTGAGCGGCGTTTACATGGCTTGATAATCATCGCCCCAAACCGTACCGGGTCCACCTGAATATCTCCCGGTGGGAGGATTGTATACTACGTGGCAGTATTGTCCACTCGTATTTGGGGGGCAGTGCGATCAAAGGCGATTGAAAACAGAACGCCTCAGTGAGGGGCGTGTACACGGCACGATGGCATAGGAGGTAGAGCTGGCAAAATACCAGTCTTTCGATATCGATATTTTATTTTTTTCTGAATATCGATTGATATTTTTCCAAACAAAAATAAAAAACCAATACTGAATGTATACCATTCGATTAGGGTAAAATTTTGTACAATGATTTCTCTCTTGACTACCAACTGACTTTCCTGAAATTGGGTTTATTCGGTCTGTGTATTCATATTGCTTCAATATAAGTCGATCTCCTGATTCTTACTTCTCATTTTCGTTTGAATTATAAGTGATGGAAAATAAACGATAGTATCGATACTATCGATATTTATTATTAGAAATATCTAAAATTTCGAGTGTTGCGATT